>NW_020712125.1:0-1113 GCF_002925995.2 Terrapene triunguis | reverse complement strand
ATCTTGGCCATTCTCTTATAACCACCTTATGGATTTTACACATTTTTATCTCTCTTTTTATTTAGTTTCCAAAATCTACTTTCAAAAAATAACAGTGAAAAAAGATACTGTAAGATTTCTTGAAGTAAAGCAAAGTAGTCCCTTGGGGCCCAGTATCCCTTGTAAATTCTGTGGCTCCGGAAGTAATCCTAGCTCTCTGTGCAACTGGGGACAGGTAGGTGAGAAAATGATGGTAGTAACTGAAAGTCACCACCAAACAATGGGTGCTTAATACTTCATGTGAGATAAATCAATCAATCAACAGGCTCAATCCAGTTCCTGTTGGACAAAAACACATTACCACTTGGCCCCCAGTGCTTGAAGTCTCAGCTGAGAAGCCAAGGATGCAAGAACAAATAGTGTTGTTTTCACTGAAGTCATACACAAAATTTATATGATCAGCCAACAGGGAGTGCATAAAAAAACAAGAAATATCTAAGTAAACTGACATTTTGGCATAGAGTGCTTAAACATCCTGGCACCCAAGCTTTTGCAGCTTATTAGAGCTAATCACTATTGTTTAAAACAATAAAATCTATGAGAGATCTAAGCTCCTTGGCACGCTGTCCTTTAAGGCTGACCCATGACTAAAGGGATCCAAAAATCAATGTTAGAAAGTCCTTAATGGATTATATGCAAATTTACTCATTCATCTTTCTGGCTTTGTCTGCAAATACCATGAAAAAGCTACAAAATATCAAAAACCTGCAAACCAAAACCCCTAACACTTTATCTAGTCAGCAAATGGGCAGAAGACAAGAGTCAATGAAACAATATGAACAATATGTTAGAATCTACTTCAAAATTATCGTTAACGGTCTTAATTTCCACCCCAAATCCAAAAGAATCAGAATAAAGGCCCAACAGTGACTGTTTGTATTTTTAAAGTGAGAGTTTAGCACTGTGCTGAAGACACTAGGGACTGACAGTGTGGGAAACCAAAGGCTGACATTTTATTCACCAACATAACCTTATGCACTGAGAAATATCAAGCAGCAGTGGAATTGCTGCAAAACCCCTCTAGGCGCCTGGTGCATTATAAAACTACAGTGTACTACAATAGAACCTCAAAGA
>NW_020712124.1:0-1916 GCF_002925995.2 Terrapene triunguis | reverse complement strand
GATGAGTTCACAGCAGGAGGGAAGGTGTTACAGACACAGCCCCGTTCGTCAGCTTACCCGTGGGCTGGCTGGCAGGGTGGGAGGTATTTAAACCTTCTCCCACAGAGGCCTGGTGAGGAAAAATAAACAGCCTGGCTTTGCGGTAGCTAAATTGGGCCAAATTCTGCCCTTTTGAAAGCAACCAGAGCAGGAGAAATGTTCGTTTTTGCCACCTTCCTTCTGGCTGTCGCGTCTCATGGTGAAAGACACCGGATAGGTTTGCTGGGCCATGCGCTACGCAGCCTGAGAAAGCCCCCTAGAATTTCAGACCTAGCCAGAAACCCCCACCAAACGAGGTCTAAGGAATGCACTCGGATTCTGCCTTCGCTCCAGACTCTGGTCGTTACCCCGAATGCTCCTTCGTTTCCAGTAAAGCTGTACGCAGATTCGCCCCCATGCAGCCAGAGGAGTTTTTTGTAGTTATTAAAAAGGCTAAACTTTGTGGATGGACGAATTGGAAAACTTGGACTTTTCAGGTGCCCTGAAAGAAATTCCCGGGACATCCTGTGGCAAACGGGGATTGTCCCAGGACAACTGGGATTCATAGATTTTCAAGCCAATAATGACCATTACGATCAGTTCCTTGGACCTTTACGGAGCTCACTAACTTGTGTCTAATGAAATGATCCGCTCAGAGAACGGGCCAAAAATAATTCCTGGAGCAGATCTTTCAGAAAAACATCCCATCTCGATGTCAAAGTTGTCAGTGGTGGAGAATCCACCACTTCCCCAGGGAGTTTGTGCCCTAAATTTCTGCCTTATTTCGAATTGGAATTTGTCTGGCTTTAACTTCCAGGAATTGGTTCTGCCTTTCTCCTCTAGCTTAACGGGCCCGTTAGGCCTGGTGAATGTATTTATAAGCTGCGGGCGAGACCCCGATGAACTAAACAGACCGAGGTACGAAGCCTCTCCCAGCAAGGCGATTTTCCAACCCTCGGATTGTTCTTGTGGCTTTTCTCTGCGCTCAAAATGCAGAACTGGCGGCAGCTTTCCCGGCTCTGCCCCACCTGTGCCCGGTGGATAGTCACTTTAATAACAGCAACCCGGCCAGCCCCGAGCACTCAACAGATCAGGACTCAAAGAAACTCACGGGATTGGCTGGGATTTGGGTTCGTTTTATTTACTTCTGGTTTCTTTACTCGAGTCAAGTTTCTAAACTTTTCTCTGTCACCCCCAGAGCTGGACAATTTTTATTTGTGTTTGATTGTAATGAAAACTTGAACTAAGCTCACAAATCTGGAGCTGGGGACTTTAAAAAGAGAGGAGACGGCCAGGCAGCACCGTACAATCTCCAGAGCCGGAGACCCTGCCAGCGACCAGGCCTGCGGACTCATCTCCGGCGTGCAAAGGCTGCAGGACACGAGGCTGTGAAAGGGGCAGCGGAGGCAGGATGGGGCGGCGGCTCGCTCAGCGAGGGACGGCCCGGAACTCGTAGGGGCGCGGCATGTTCCCCAGGCCGCTCATCAGGGGCGAGGTGTCGATGTCCTCCGGGCGGACGAGGGGCGTGAGGGCGAAGCGCTGCAGGACCGTGGTGAACAAGAGGAAGAGCTCCATGCGGGCCAAGCCCTCGCCCAGGCACACCCGCTTCCCTGGGGGAAAGGAACACAGTGACCGGCCGGGCGCGGGGGTCAGAGGCGTTTCTGGATCCATCGCGCCCCACGTCTCGGTTACCCTCTCCCTGCACTTGGGGTTCAGGCGCCTTTAAGACACTTTCATGTTCCCTGTATTCTGGGGACCGGCCCCCAGTGTCAGTTACAGCAGCCTTGGGGCTGCTCTACTTCATGCTCCGTCCCCTTTATGGGCCCTGTGGGGGCAGAGAATAGCCACAGTGCAGTGCGCTACAGCCACCACCCCAGTCCGCCCCCTATGGATCCCAG
>NW_020712123.1:0-1929 GCF_002925995.2 Terrapene triunguis | reverse complement strand
GATGAGTTCACAGCAGGAGGGAAGGTGTTACAGACACAGCCCCGTTCATCAGCTTACCCGTGGGCTGGCTGGCAGGGTGGGAGGTATTTAAATCTTCTCCCACAGAGGCCTGGTGAGGAAATATAAACAGCCTGGCTTTGCGGTAGCTAAATTGGGCCAAATTCTGCCCTTTTGAGAGCAACCAGAGCAGGAAAAATGTTCGTTTTCGCCACCTTCCTTCTGGCTGTCGCGTCTCATGGTGAAAGACACCGGATAGGTTTGCTGGGCCATGCGCTACGCAGCCTGAGAAAGCCCCCTAGAATTTCAGACCTAGCCAGAAACCCCCACCAAATGAGCTCTAAGGAATGCACTCGGATTCTGCCTTCGCTCCAGACTCTGGTCGTTACCCCGAATGCTCCTTCGTTTCCAGTAAAGCTGTACGCAGATTCGCCCCCATGCAGCCAGAGGAGTTTTTTGTAGTTATTAAAAAGGCTAAACCTTGTGGCTGGACGAATTGGAAAACTTGGACTTTTCAGGTGCCCTGAAAGAAATTCCCGGGACATCCTGTGGCAAACGGGGATTGTCCCAGGACAACTGGGATTCATAGATTTTCAAGCCAATAATGACTATTACGATCAGTTCCTTGGACCTTTACGGAGCTCACTAACTTGTGTCTAATGAAACGATCCGCTCAGAGAACGGGCCAAAAATAATTCCTGGAGCAGATCTTTCAGAAAAACATCCCATCTCGATGTCAAAGTTGTCAATGGTGGAGAATCCACCACTTCCCCAGGGAGTTCGTGCCCTAAATTTCTGCCTTATTTCGAATTGGAATTTGTCTGGCTTTACCTTCCAGGAATTGGTTCTGCCTTTCTCCTCTAGCTTAACGGGCCCGTTAGGCCTGGTGAATGTCTTTATAAGCTGTGGGCGAGACCCCGATGAACTAAACAGACCGAGATACGAAGCCTCTCCCAGCAAGGCGATTTTCCAACCCTCGGATTGTTCTTGTGGCTTTTCTCTGCGCTCAAAATGCAGAACTGGCGGCAGCTTTCCCGGCTCTGCCCCACCTGTGCCCGGTGGATAGTCACTTTAATAACAGCAACCCGGCCAGCCCCGAGCGCTCAACAGATCAGGACTCAAAGAAACTCACGGGATTGGCTGGGATTTGGGTTCGTTTTATTTGCTTCTGGTTTCTTTACTCGAATCAAGTTTCTAAACTTTCCTCTGTCACCCCCAGAGCTGGACAATTTTTATTTGCGTTTGATTGTAATGAAAACTTGAACTAAGCTCACGAATCTGGAGCTGGGGACTTTAAAAAGAGAGAAGACGGCCAGGCAGCACCGTACAATCTCCAGAGCCGGAGACACTGCCAGCGACCAGGCCTGCGGACTCGTCTCCGGCGTGCAAAGGCTGCAGGACATGAGGCTGTGAAAGGGGCAGCGGAGGCGGGATGGGGCGGCGGCTCGCTCAGCGAGGGACGGCCCGGAACTCGTAGGGGCGCGGCATGTTCCCCAGGCCGCTCATCAGGGGCGAGGTGTCGATGTCCTCCGGGCGGACGAGGGGCGTGAGGGAGAAGCGCTGCAGGACGGTGGTGAACAAGAGGAAGAGCTCCATGCGGGCCAAGCCCTCGCCCAGGCACACCCGCTTCCCTGGGGGAAAGGAACACAGTGACGGGCCGGGCGCGGGGGTCAGAGGCGTTTCTGGATCCATCGCGCCCCACGTCTCGGTTACCCTCTCCCTGCACTTGGGGTTCAGGCGCCTTTAAGACACTTTCATGTTCCCTGTATTCTGGGGACCGGCCCCCAGTGTCAGTTACAGCAGCCTTGGGGCTGCTCTACTTCATGCTCCGTCCCCTTTATGGGCCCTGTGGGGGCAGAGAATAGCCACAGCGCAGTGCGCTCTGGCCACCACCCCAGTCCGCCCCCTATGGATCCCAGTGGGCACAGAATA
>NW_020712122.1:0-4907 GCF_002925995.2 Terrapene triunguis | reverse complement strand
CGCTGGGATGGGTCCTCAGTCCTTTGTTCAAAGCTTCAGCTTGTAGCAAAGTTCCTCCAGAGGTAAGAAGCAGGATTGAAGACCAGATGGAGATGAGGCATCAGCCTTTTATAGTCTTTTCCAGGTGTAAGAACACCTCTTTGTTCTTACTGTGGAAAATTACAGCAAAATGGAGTCTGGAGTTACATGGGCCAGTCCCTGCATACTTTGCTGAGTCTCAAGGCATATTTGCCTTTTCTCAATGAGTCCATTGTATAGCTGATGGTTCTTAATGGGCCATCAAGCAGGCGAGGCAGAGCTAACACCAGCTTGTCTGGGATGTCACCCAGAAGCATAGCATAAGTTTGCAATACAGACAGTATAGAGCCAATATTCATAACTTCAACTATAAAACTGATACACTCATATAGACAGCATAATTATAACCAGTAAACCATAACCTTGTCTTAGACACCCCCTTTGACCCCCTTTATACAAGATTTGGGTGCCACTACAGGACCTTGGTTGCAACAATGATCTATATGGTCCCAGATTATATCAATAACGTCACACCCCCAACGCAAAATTGATGCAGGAAGGGATGTCACAAACATCACTGACTGCATCCCGAGAGCTCCCCATCCTTGGGACTGTCTCACTACAGCTAGTATTGGGTTAGAAGTTATACCAGTGTATAACAGAAATGGTTTATCAAAGTCATGTTCAATAACATGATTGAATCTCTTTACAAACTCAAGGTAAAACTTAGTTAGAACAATAGTGGATTGGATCTGCTCTTGCAGCAGGATTTCCGTATGTCTCACGTGATCTTGCCAAGAGCTAAAGAAAACAGCTACTTTATCCATACAAGCTCTGGCAAATATTTGGAACCCAATTAACATTAAGTTAATGTAGATATTAAGGTTGTTTATAGTACAGGAATCTTGGCATTTAGCCATGAAAGCAATATGGTAGTGTGCCTCGGTTTCCCTTTTTATACAGCACATTAGGTCTGGAATGTCTTTTCCCCTGTGAAAAGTTCCAATACTGTTTACAGGCATTAACTGTGAAACATCAGTATAACAAGGCCTTTTAACATAAAGTGTGTTCTCATGTATTTCTTTGAACATGTTCAAGGGACTTTCCAAAAGATTAGGCACATTGTACATTTTTACAGTTTGTGGTAATAGCAACACATTTGTTACAAAAATTTCCATTAGCAATAACAACAAATTCATTGCAAGTGTCCGTTTACAATCATGTTTGTCATGGCACACCTTTGGCTCAATACCATTGGAGTTTGGGCATTTTAGGGTTAACCTGTGGCTTCCCTTTGCAAAATTTAGTTTTCTCTTTCCTCCTTGTCCTGCAGGATCAAACCCTGATTTCTCTTGCTTAACAGAATTCACTGGCTGATGGGGTGGGCTCTCTGTGCTAACAGCTATTAGCAAGTCCTTCCTCTCCCAGCCAGGCAAGTAATTTGCATTACCACAGACAGGAGCCAGTCCACCAGTTTTCATATCCTTAACTGCTATCATTTCCAAGGCTGGACTCTGTCTTAAAGAGATACCACACAAATCCAAAGAGTCTGAGGGTGAGAGTTTGCTTGCTCTCTCCTGCATCCTTAAGCATTCGGCCATAAAATTGTTCTTCTTTGAAACCCCAGTAACCACATCTGTCCTCAGACCCTGAAGCACAGACTGCTCACTTAACGAATTAGCATGGAGACATTCCTGTCCCAACACCATTGTCTTCCCAACAAGCTGGCCACACACAGCCACTTTGTTATAGGGCTGCTCAACTTTCTTAACAGCTCTTACTCCATCTGAGACCTTCTCAAAGCTACCCACACTGGATCTTTCCAAAGGAAAGTCAGTGGATCCATTCACAACAGAAAATTTCTGGCTGTTAGGAACTGAAACTGCCTTGATTAAATCACTCTCACACCCTTCAGTTGCAGGGAACTGCTTGCACAGATTACCATGAGGATTCCTTTCCCCAGGAGCTTTTCTAAGCAGCAAATCACCCTTCACAGAAATTTTGCCCTTACCCTCTTCACCTAGGGCTTGCTCTAAAGGAACACTTTCCTGAGCAACCACAGACTTTTTCTGGGTCTTACTTACATCCAGGATCACCTTTGGCCCATCAGGCAG
Source organism: Terrapene triunguis (assembly GCF_002925995.2). Classification (NCBI taxonomy): domain Eukaryota; kingdom Metazoa; phylum Chordata; order Testudines; family Emydidae; genus Terrapene; species Terrapene triunguis. The sequence goes on along the minus strand of NW_020712122.1, from coordinate 2,775 downwards.
ATTTCTACACAACCCCCTTTCAGGCAAACCCATAGACTTCCTAGATAAAAGGTTAGCAACATTTCCCTTCCCTTTGCCACACACAAGTTCAGGAATCCTTTCCTTCTTGCTACAAGTTTCCACACCATCAGTAGGTAAAACAATCAAATCACCTTCATGCTCTCCTTGTGCCCTGGCTAGGGTATTACCCTGATTAGACAGAGTTGCTACATCCTTTACCAACCACACACTAGCACTAGGCAAAATATAAGCATCAGAATTGTCTGGTCTCTGGGATTTTGCTAAGACACTAACTGGATGCAACTTAGTTACAGTGCCATTCTCCCCAGCAGATACAGACTTAGGACCATTTCCTTCCTGGGCTTTAGTTGAATTCAGACCCAACTCTGAGACAACTGCACTATTCTCAACCATCACAGGCTGAAAGGCACCTTCTGTCTGCTCCACAGACAAAGAAGAGCTGGAGACACCTTCTTTTTTACCAGACGCACAGCTCAGGATTTCATTTCCCTTGTCCCAGCACACAGGGCTGTTCACAGACAACTGCTTGGAGACTGGGGTAGCTTCCTCCATAGGCAAGTCAATACCCCTGACAGACACAGGCACATTTCCTTCACTGTCACTATTCTTCACACAGGAAACAGGTAAGGTATGGGGACACTCATCTTCCACTCTCCTTGCCTTCCCAAACTGCTGACTAGACAAAGCCATTAGCTCACCAGGCTGCCTAGGCTCATTCAGAATTTCCTTGTTCTCTTCTCCTTTTGCTTGATCTAATTTCAGATTTACTTCCGAGACATTAGACAGACATTCAGAAACTTCATTCACAGACAACCAGCTACTTTCCAAAGACAAACTTTTGGAAAAACCTTTCATAGACACAACCTTAGGGTTACTCCTCTCCTGTGCCTGGTTTATGCTAACTTGACTGATCATAGCTTTAATATCATTCCCAATCATAAGATCCTTAGGGATGGTGTCTTTTACTCCCACAACCATGGTGCCCTCAAATTCCTTCCATTTCAGGTGGATTTTAGCCAAAGGCACCCTGACAAAATACTCAGAAAATGCTACAACAGTCACATCTTCACCTGGCAAATAATCTTCCTTCCTGACAAGACTTGCTTTAACCAAAGTGATATCTGCTGCGGTGTCCCTCCATGCCATACACCTCACTCCATTCACTTCTGCACTGTTAATAAACTCTGCGTTATTGTTCCCATACTTAGCTTTAATGTGAGTTTTAAGGTCAAAGTCTTCAGAGACCACAGAAACAGCATTTGCACACAGGGCACTAGCGCTGGGCTCTGTGTAGCTTGCCTGTGAGTTTATAACAACAGGGTTAGCATTTGCCGTGGCATTTGGGGTTGCTGGTTTTGGGCTGCCCTTCAGGGTTGGGCAATCTGGTCTCATGTGGCCAAGCACACCACAGTGATAACATTTAACCTGCTCATTCTTGGGGCGAGAGTTCCTATCCTCCGGGCCCCAATGAGCTCCTCTAGAAGAGTCAGGGCCAGGTTTACCTTTAAATCCTTCCCTCCTCTTGAACTGGGGAGAATGGTGATTAGTTTTCCCCTGGGGTTTATACCCTTCTCGAGCCCTGTTTTGGGTATGGGCATCCGCAATCTCTGCAGCCCGTAGGACTGACTCAGGGTCCCTATCACACACAGCTGCTCTCACATGGTCAGGCACAATGTCTAAGAACTGTTCCAAAGTTATTAAATCCAGCAGTTTTTCAAAACTCCCATGCGCCTTTTCTCCCATAACCCATTTTTTAACAAAACCCCTCAGCTTATGAGCACATTCTACAAAAGTACAATCATTAGACATCTTAAACTTTCTAAACTTAACTCTGTAAGATTCAGGAGTAACCTTGAACCGCCTTAACACAGAATCTTTAAACCGCCCATAATCCAAGGCTTCTTGTTCCCCCAAGTCATTAAATACCTCCCTGGCTTTTCCAGTCAGTCTGGTCAGCAGGACGGGCATTCGCTGACCCTCGGGGATCTGGTACAGATTGCAGAGGCGTTCAAAGGTAGACAAAAACTCCTCTATATCCTCAGTATCGTTGTAAATGGGACACATCCTTTCCCAGTTTTTCTCATGGCGGGGGGGAAGTGGAGTACCAGGTGGGGATGACTTTCTCCGCTCTTCCATTACTTGGAGCTGAAGTCTGGCCGTCTCCTGTTCCATCCTGCGAGTCTCCTGCTCAGCAGCGAGCAGCTCTAGACGCCCCTTACGAGCTCTCTCTTCTCTCTCATCAGCCTCCTTTTTTCTTTGATCGGCTTCCTTCTCTAATTCTGCTATCTTTTGCTTCTCCAGCAATCGAAGATCTGCTAGCTTCTGTTCATGCTCAAATTGCAGTTTACTTGTCGCCTTTTGCATCCTAATTTTTTCTGCATCTTCTGTAGCCTCAGGTAAGGGCTGTGCTCTTGCCCCCTGATCACTGGCTATTAACAGATTTCTCAGTTCTTGATTTGTAGCTTTCTTTCTAAAGCTTATCCTCTTTTCTGAACACAAATTTTCCAGGGCTTTTTTGCCAAGTCCCTCATATGCTCTTTGCTCAACCATTGCAGCAGCTCTTTAACCAACAAAACTCTCAATACCAAAATTCAAATTTGGATAGCGTGGGGTTCTGACCCAAAGCTTAATTGACCTGGTTCTGTGGATCCAAGCACGACTACGCCACTGTGACGATGCGGTTCTGGCGGAACCCAACTGAGAGTGCCAACTCAGGACAAATTGCTCAAATAGGGCAGGTACAGCCCAAGGCTG
>NW_020712121.1:0-1257 GCF_002925995.2 Terrapene triunguis | reverse complement strand
CGCTTGCAAAAAGATGTCAGAAGTCTGACAACTGGCAGCCTGTGATGGTTTTATAAAAATATAATAATAAGTCAATATAATGTAACTGGGATAGATTTAAAGAAAATATGGTAATAAGTGATATAATGTAACTGGGATATGCTTCATACAAAAGGTCTCTTGTAAGGTATCATTACAAAGTGCATAATCTACTGAGTATGATCATCTAATTTGTATAAATGTACCACTCTTGTATCTAAAACTAGAAATATAAAATGTAACTCTGAGGGCCTATTGTAATTATGTAGAGTGTGGGCCATTAATGATGGTTTGGAATCTTGACGACTCCCATTGTCTGCAGATGGCTGTTTACCTGTGAGTCTCCCTGTATATGTGTGTGCTGGCAAGTGAGTAATGAAGTCTTGCAGTGACATGTGATCGTGTCACCTGAACTGGAATCCATCTTTAACCTGGTGCTTTTCCAGTGAGGGGGGGTGGAAACCCAGAGAGACAAAGGGTTCCCGCCTTATGCAAAAGATATATAAAGGGGTGGAAGAGAAGAGAGGGGGAGAGGAGCCATCATGGAGAATCCCCTAGATAACACCTAAGCTGGAACAAAAGCTGTACCAGGGGAAAGAATTGTGCCCAGGCCTGGAAGGTGTCCAGTCTGAGAAAAACTTACTGAAGCATCTCTGAGGGTGAGATTATCTGTATTTAGTTTGATTAGGCATAGATTTGCGCATTTTATTTTATTTTGCTTGTGACTTACTTTGTTCTGTCTGTTACTACTTTGAACCACTTAAATCCTACTGTCTGTATTTAATAAAATCACTTTTTATTTAGTAATTTACTCAGAGTATGTATTAATACCTGGGGGAGCAAACAGTTGTGCATATCTCTCTATCAGTGTTATAGAGGGCGAACAATCTATGAGTTTGCCCTGCATAAGCTTTATGCAGGGTAAAACGGATTTATCTGGGTTTAGACCCCATTGGGAGTTGGGCATCTGAGTGCTAAAGACAAGCACACTCCTGTGAGCTGTTTTTGGGTAACCTTGCAGCTTTGGGACAAGTGATTCAGACCCTTGGTCTGTGTTAGAGCCAGACAGGAGTGTCTGACTCAGCAAGACGGGGTGCTGGAGTCCTGAGCTGGCAGGGAAAACAGAAGCAGGGGTAGTCTTGGCACATCGGGTGGCAGCTCCCAAGGGGGTTTCTGTGATCCAACCCGTCACACATCTCTACTGGTTTTACTCATTGCACCAGACAGAGCCTAGGAGGA
>NW_020712120.1:0-3097 GCF_002925995.2 Terrapene triunguis | reverse complement strand
AGGACGCCGGGGGTGCAGGGCCCTGAGTCCCCCCATACTCCATGACAACTGGTGGCAGCGGTGGGATCTACTGCACCCCGTGGACGGCGCTTCCTGCAGTAAGTGACTGGGGAGAAGTAAAACGAAGGGGGATTGACGGGGACCAGGCGTGATGAGGAGTCAGAGAGAGACGGTTATCACCCCTGGGAGTGTGTGACCAGCGAGAAGGACTTTTGCAGTAACAGGGTCCCCCGGGGGATCGCAGCGAGTGGTCCCAGGGGCGGAGGAGTCTGCAGCTCGACCCTGGCAGAGAGGTGGTGACCTCGAGAAGGGCTGGCACACTAGGGGTCTCCCTGGAAACTGTGGGAAGCGGTGAGCACACAGGCCTGTGAGTGGCCAGCAGGAAGATGTATGCCAAGCGGCTTAAGAGTGACCTGGTGGAGCTGTGCAAGCAGAGGGGGGTGCGCATTGGGAAGCTCACCAAAGAACAGCTCATTGCCCAGCTGGAGAAGCGAGATCGCGCGAATGAACTGATCCCTGTCTCTGAGGGAAGCAGTCTGGCAGATGCAGCGCAGGCCCCAGTGTCTGTCCCAGCTGGGAGTGGTCAGCCGGCTGCTGAGGGCTTCCCGAGACCCCTCCTTCCTATGCCTAGGGGAAGGGTGGGGAGGAGCCCAGCAAATACCGAGGGCGCAGTGACCCCCCCGGCCAGCAGGGGATCCTCCCGGCCACGCTCGCGGGCCAGCAGGGGATCCTCCCGGCCACGCGCGCCATCCGTGGAGCGGAATGGGCTGGGATGGGAGATAGAGCTAAAACTGAGAGAGCTGGAGGATCGTGAACAACAGAGGCGTCATGAACGGGAGGAGAATGAGAGACAGAGGCGTCATGAACGGGAGGAGAATGAGAGACAGCGTCAGCAGAAACGGGAGCTGGCGAGGCTGAAGGGCCGCGAGACCCCGGCTGCGGTGAGTGAGGGGGGACCCAGGACTGCACGAAGCTTTGATAAGTGCATCCTGGCCCCACGTAAGGAGGGGGAGGACATGGATGACTTCCTGGATGCCTTTGAGACGGCCTGCGAGCTGCACCAGGTTGATCCTGCGGACAGACTCCGGGTTCTCACCCCCTTACTGGACCCCAAATCCGTGGCATTGTACCGCCAACTGGACGAGGCGGAGAAAGGGGACTACGAACTATTCAAAAAGGCCCTGCTCCGTGAGTTTGGGCTGACTTCTGAGATGTACCGGGAAAGGTTCCGGAGTCAGGATAAAACCCCTGAGATCTCATATCTGCAACTAGCCGTCCGCATGGAGGGATACGCCAGCAAGTGGGCTGATGGGGCCCAGACAAAGGAGGACCTGGTTAAACTGCTGGTATTGGAGCAACTGTATGAGCGGTGCCCATCCGACCTGAGGCTGTGGTTGGTGGACAAAAAACCAGAGAACCCGCGACATGCAGGCCGGCTGGCCGATGAGTTTGTGAAGAGCCGGTCAGGGGCTGGCAGGGAGGAGTCCCAAAGGAGCAGGCCCGCTGCGATGCAGAGAGAGAGTCACCCGGGTACTTCCCAAAAGGGGAATGTGGGGAATCCCCTCCCATGGGGAATGCCCAGGGTCAGGGACAACCGACCGGCTCGAGGGGACACATGGGACATGGTCTGCTATCACTGTGACCAGAGAGGTCACATACGGGCCCAATGCCCCAGACTCAGGGACAGACTGAGCAGACCAGACCCACAGAGGGTTGACTGGGTAGAGACCCAGCCGGGCGAGAGGCGGCACTCCCAGGGAAGGGGGGCTGGCAGAATACCACCTGCTAAGGAGGAAGGAGAGCTCCAGGCCAGCTCCTCTGGGGGGCTGAATGCTCCAGACTCAGGGTTTTTGGTTTATACGGTGGGCGCGGGGCGGTCCCTCCGGAGAGAGTACCTTGTTCCCCTGGAGGTGGATGGGAGGAAGGTCGATGGATACTGGGATACGGGCGCAGAGGTGACACTGGTCCGGCCCGAGGTGGTGGCCTCAGATCGGATGGTGCCCAACACCTTCCTGACTCTGACGGGGGTGGGTGGGACCCCATTCAAGGTACCTGTGGCGAGGGTACGCCTGAAGTGGGGGCCCAAGGAGGGCCCCAAGGACGTGGGGGTACACCCGTATTTGCCCACTGAGGTGTTGATGGGGGGGGACCTGGAGGACTGGCCAAGCAACCCCCAGAATGCACTGGTTGTGACCCACAGTCAGAGCCGGCGAGGAGCACTGCGCCCTGACCTTGGGGAGGGTGCCTTGCCCGAGGCGCAGGACCCTAACCTGGTGGGGAGGGAACGCCCAGGGACACGGCTCAGGGAGGCTGCGGCTTCAGACCCAGCCGGCAAGAGAGAGCAGGTGGCCATCCCTGTCCCAGCTGCTGAGTTCCAGGCCCAGGTGCAAAAAGATCCCTCCTTGTGGAAGATAAGGGACCTGGCCGACCTCGGTGCGGTACAGACCATGGGGAGAGGTGGCCGAAAAAGGTTCCTGTGGGAGAAGGGGTTCCTGTACCGAGAATGGGCTCCCCCAGGGAAGATGGAGTCAGGGGGGATCAGGAGGCAGCTGGTGGTACCCCAAAAGTATCGCCGCCAGCTGCTGTACCGGGCCCATGACATTCCCCTCTCAGGGCACCAGGGAACCTGGCGTACCCAGCAGAGGCTGCTACGGAGCTTTTACTGGCCTGGGGTCTTTGCTACTGTCCGGCAGCACTGCCGATCCTGTGACCCCTGTCAGAGGGGGAGGAAGGCCCGGGACAAGGGGAAAACGGCTTTAGGACCCTTGCCCAGCATAGAGGAGCCTTTCCAGAGGGTGGCCAAGGTTAAAAGGGGGGCTCTGAACCAAGAGAGCCCGAATCACAGCCCTCCAGACTGGAGCGCTGGGAGAAGACCCCAGCCCAGTTGGAACCCCAGGGGTATTGGGGTAGGAAAAGGGCACGGGCCGCATAAACCTTCCCACGTGCGAACTACGAGTGCCATCGAGCACCCCCGACCTAAGGGGGGGCGTGAAACTGGAGGGGCCTGGTGTAATTCTCACCAAGGAATGGGAGGGATGCTGGGGCATCCATGGGAACGGGGGTAGGTTCGAACTTCCCCGGGTCACTGGCTGAAGTG
>NW_020712119.1:0-1159 GCF_002925995.2 Terrapene triunguis | reverse complement strand
CGGCCGGCTCTCGGACACCTGGGTCCCTTCCATCCCCCCGGGACTCCCCGCATCTGGCAGGCTCTCGGACACCTGGGTCCGATCCGTCCTTCCAAGCCCCAGTGGGAAGCGAGACTCCCCCAGCCCGGGTCCCGGGGCCACCCCGGCGCAGCGAGCCCCTTACCCCGGCACAGCGCGGCGCAGGCCAGCAGCAGCAGCAGCAGCAGGGGGGTGCCGGGGGCGAAGCTCCGGGGGCGGCTCATGGTCCGGGCTGGCGGCGGAGGCTGGTGCTGGGGGATCTGGGCTCGGCTCAGTTGTAAGCCACCGCAGCGCCCCGCAGCCGCTTTTATGCCCGCTGGGTCAGCCACCCGCAGCCCGCGGGGAATTCCTGGGAGCCCCATGCCGAGGTGCGGGGCTCACTCACCCGGGGAGGGGCGGCGGGGAGTTCGCATTCCCCATCCCGTGCCTCACATGGGCCGTGGATGGGTCAGGCGCAGTCAGGCTGTGAGTGTGAGAGAGAAATGACACCCTGCCCTGGGGCTAACCCATCGCGGCCCTGCCCAGGCGGGGTCATGCTGCCCGGGGATCACTGGCCCTGCGTGCTGGAAGCAGCCAGGTAATCATTACTAGGAGAGCTGTGCTGTCTATGCACCCAGCGCCCCAGGAGTGCCTGGGGCTTCCCCGGGGAAAATAACATTCACCAGCGTGTCAAAGGTTCCATTCGACAAGTAGATGTGACGCTAAGGTTCCAAGCGGGATCGTTAATACACAACTAGTTAATATTCATGCATATTTATTATTATTAATAACCCTTTAATACAGAACCATTACAATGGCTAGCCACCAGCTCTGAGCTCCCAGCTAGTTTATTTCAACTTACTAAGCCATCATCAGTTCCCAACTCTAGATCCCCTCGGCCCCTGCTCTCCAATCAAATCACTAAATAATATGTAAAGATTGATAACACTATAATTGGGTTTGTTTAGTTTGGAAAAGAGAAGACTGAGAGGGGACATGGTAGCAGTTTTCAGGTATCTAAAAGGGTGTCATGAGGAGGAGGGAGAAAACTTGTTCACCTTAGCCTCTAAGGATAGAACAAGAAGCAATGGGCTTAAACTACAGCAAGGGAGGTTTAGGTTGGACATTAGGAAAAAGTTCCTAACTGTCAGGGTGGTTAAAC
>NW_020712118.1:0-2266 GCF_002925995.2 Terrapene triunguis | reverse complement strand
TGCAGTCCCTGGCTCACAAAATGCCATATTCTTGGCAGGCAAATCCAGAGGTTTTCTTCATGATTTTTTTGATGTTGTACTGAAAGGAAAATAAAATGAGTTGAAATCAGTACTTATGCACTCATCCAAGCTGACAACACCCAGACATGCTTTAAAGGAAAATAGTTTTTGCCGAGAATGGCTTTATCTCAGCACTTAGTATTTTGAAAACTGAAAGGAGAACTGCAAAATAACTGGTTTCAGAGTAGCAGCCGTGTTAGTCTTTATTATGCTCTAATAAATTTGTTAGTCTCTAAGGTGCCACAAGTACTCCTGTTCTTTTTCCAAAATAACTGATAACCCTCAGCTATATATTGCTTTGAACAATGAGTGTTTCAGAGCCAGGCTTTCACCCATTGAAGTAATTGGCTGCGTTATTTGGTAAAGGTTGTCTCAGCCAGAGTGACAAAGGGAAATAGGTAACATGAACCAGTTGTAGCTGACTTCAGTGATACTTCTGGGGGAATGAGATACTGCTCAGGATGAGTAAGAGAGGCAGAATCTGGACCCAAATGGGAATGGATGACAAGTCAATTGGATATTAAAAGGTTCTTTGTTTTTCTTTTGTTTTTATATTTACAAGAGACATAAGGTCAATTTTAGGAAATGAATTTCTACCAATATAGGTATGCTAATCATCATTAAAACTACCTTCATTTGTGTTGGAAGAGAACAAAAATACATACGGTTAGTGTAGCATCAAAGAAAGCAATCTAGGACCCAGTTCTACAATGCACAGACCAATATGCCTGTAGTTTTATTCATTAAGCTAGTAATATAGCAGATAAAATAAAAAAATAGTAAAATAGCAGATAAAATAAAAAAAGAACAAGTTAAAAATCACTTAGAAAAGTTAGATGCCTGCAAGTCACCAGGGCCTGATGAAATGCATCCTAGAATACTCAAGGAGCTAATAGAGGAGGTATCTGAGCCTCTAGCTATTATCTTTGGAAAATCATGGGAGACGGGAGAGATTCCAGAAGACTGGAAAAGGGCAAATATAGTGCCCATCTATAAAAAGGGAAATAAAAACAACCCAGGAAACTACAGACCAGTTAGTTTAACTTCTGTGCCAGGGAAGATAATGGAGCAAGTAATTAAGGAAATCATCTGCAAACACTTGGAAGGTGGTAAGGTGATAGGGAACAGCCAGCATGGATTTGTAAAGAACAAATCATGTCAAACCAATCTGATAGCTTTCTTCGATAGGATAACGAGTCTTGTGGATAAGGGAGAAGCTGTGGATGTGGTATACCTAGACTTTAGTAAGGCATTTGATACGGTCTCGCATGATATTCTTATCGACAAACTAGGCAAATACAATTTAGATGGGGCTACTATAAGGTGGGTGCATAACTGGCTGGATAACCGTACTCAGAGAGTTGTTATTAATGGTTCCCAATCCTGCTGGAAAGGCATAACGAGTGGGGTTCCGCAGGGGTCTGTTTTGGGACCGGCTCTGTTCAATATCTTCATTAACGACTTAGATATTGGTATAGAAAGTACGATTATTAAGTTTGCGGATGATACCAAACTGGGAGGGATTGCAACTGCTTTGGAGGACAGGGTCATAATTCAAAATGATCTGGACAAATTGGAGAAATGGTCTGAGTTAAACAGGATGAAGTTTAACAAAGACAAATGCAAAGTGCTCCACTTAGGAAGAAAAAATCAGTTTCACACATACAGAATGGGAAGAGACTGTCTAGGAAGGAGTACGGCAGAAAGGGATCTAGGGGTTATAGTGGACCACAAGCTAAATATGAGTCAACAGTGTGATGCTGTTGCAAAAAAAGCAAACGTGATTCTGGGATGTATTAACAGGTGTGTTGTGAGCAAGACACGAGAAGTCATTCTTCCGCTCTACTCTGCTCTGGTTAGGCCTCAGCTGGAGTATTGTGTCCAGTTCTGGGCACCGCATTTCAAGAAAGATGTGGAGAAATTGGAAAGGGTCCAGAGAAGAGCAACAAGAATGATTAAAGGTCTTGAGAACATGACCTATGAAGCAAGGCTGAAAGAATTGGGTTTGTTTAGTTTGGAAAAGAGAAGACTGAGAGGGGACATGATAGCAGTTTTCAGGTATCTAAAAGGGTGTCATAAGGAGGAGGGAGAAAACTTGTTCACCTTAGCCTCTGAGGATAGAACAAGAGCAATGGGCTTAAACTGCAGCAAGGGAGGTCTAGGTTGGACATTAGGAAAAAGTTCCTAACTGTCAGGGTGGTTAAAC
>NW_020712117.1:0-1971 GCF_002925995.2 Terrapene triunguis | reverse complement strand
TGCAGTCCCTGGCTCACAAAATGCCATATTCTTGGCAGGCAAATCCACAGGTTTTCTTCATGATTTTTTTGATGTTGTACTGAAAGGAAAATAAAATGAGTTGAAATCAGTACTTATGCACTCATCCAAGCTGACAACACCCAGACATGCTTTAAAGGAAAATAGTTTTTGCCGAGAATGGCTTTATCTCAGCACTTAGTATTTTGAAAACTGAAAGGAGAACTGCAAAATAACTGGTTTCAGAGTAGCAGCCGTGTTAGTCTTTATTATGCTCTAATAAATTTGTTAGTCTCTAAGGTGCCACAAGTACTCCTGTTCTTTTTCCAAAATAACTGATAACCCTCAGCTATATATTGGTTTGAACAATGAGTGTTTCAGAGCCAGGCTTTCACCCATTGAAGTAATTGGGTGCATTATTTGGTAAAGGTTGTCTCAGCCAGAGTGACAAAGGGAAATAGGTAACATGAACCAGTAGTAGCTGACTTCAGTGATACTTCTGGGGGAATGAGATACTGCTCAGGATGAGTAAGAGAGGCAGAATCTGGACCCAAATGGGAATGGATGACAAGTCACTTGGATATTAAAAGGTTCTTTGTTTTTCTTTTGTTTTTATATTTACAAGAGACATAAGGTCAATTTTAGGAAATGAATTTCTACCAATATAGGTATGCTAATCATCATTAAAACTACCTTCATTTGTGTTGGAAGAGAACAAAAATACATATGGTTAGTGTAGCATCAAAGAAAGCAATCTAGGACCCAGTTCTACAATGCACAGACCAATATGTAGTTTTATTCATTAAGCTAGTAACTAAGATAGAGGTGTAAGTGTTTGCAGAACTGGGTCCAGCCCCAGGTTGCTGGAATGGGCTCTTTAAATCATAAGAAGTCACACTAATCAGATTTCTGGATATCTGAAAATTAATAGTAAGCCCTGATTTGCATGTGGCTTTTTAAGACTCCTACTTTTCTTTATATTGTTTTTTCAATGTAGTTAACATTTTTCAGCCAGCACAGTGGTGAAGAAAAATCTTGCGGATCTATATCATCGCTTTGGAGAACCTGGGGTAGCCAATACCACGTTGCACGCTCATCCCAACATTTTTAAAGGCTAGAAATCTCTTGAACTGTCCTAGGGTGAATCCAGCTCCCCTTTTAACAGGCGTTGACTAGTAACCTGTGATGCTTGAATCAATTCACAGGACAATTTTTGACTGATGACAAACAGTCGAGTAAGTGGAGGGGAAACATTTCTGTAAAGAACAGTCTTCGGCCAGCCCAGGCCCTATTTTCCGCTTCCAGCTAATGGACCGGGTTGGGTTATTAAATCAATGAGGAAGCCAAGCCTGGGATCTGGGTTCGTTTTTGATGTAAGCAAGTCCCATTTTCCTTTTACCCCCCAGGGGCGGCTCATTAGATCGATACACCCCCTGCGACACCCGGCAGCGCCCAGATTAGCGCTGGGAGCACCCGGAACACCCCCCGGGCAGGTACCTGTTCAGGATCTTGGTGACGATCAGCTTGACCCAGGGCGCGGTGGGCTCCAGGCAGACTTTCTTGCCTTGCTTCGTGGTGGCTCTGCGGGGAGGCAGAGGGGAGAGCGGGGTGAGCGGGGGGTTGGCGGGGCGGGGAGGGGGGCGCAGGCTGGGGGGGGGCAGCAGGGCCCCGACACTTACATGACTTCTGGCACCCCGCAGTGGGGCCCCTCGGGGATCAGCTCCACGTTGGCGATGCGCTTGGGGGGGATCACCGCCGTCTCGGTCTGCAGGCACTGGCACCGCAGCTCGCCGGCCATGGGGGCACCTGCCCGGGGAGGGGGAGAAAGACTCAGCTCCTGCCGGCGGCCAGATACTCTGCAAGGGGGCGGCCGGGGGACACCGCTCGCCCCACACCCTGGGTCCGACCCATGCCTCCAGCCCGGGCCCTCCCCGCATCCGGCCGGCTCTCGGACACCTGGGTCCCATCCATCCT
>NW_020712116.1:0-3944 GCF_002925995.2 Terrapene triunguis | reverse complement strand
AAAGGTGGTCCAGGACTGGGAGCATTTTCCTCCATGTTCACAGTAGTCGGGCAAACATCTAATTGGAGATGTTAAAAAAGCCAATTAATTTTAAGCATTTCAGCATTGATAGTTCAGGCAAGGAAGTGTCCCGTCCCCCTGACACACACACACACACACACACACACACACACTGAAAGCTTTCTGGGACTGCATCACTTCACACAATGGTTGAAATACTTATTTCTTCCTCTGATCTGTGATCCACTCGAAACAACAACATTCAAAAACAATACCCTGTACCACACATAATACATTCAAAGAGAAGCCCTTACTGATAACAAAATACCCAGCTTGTTTTCTGTCCCTAAGAAACCAAAATGCCACTTTCATTCTGATCTCAGATAAGGAGAACAAATACCAGGTGAAAAAGCTATAGAAGATCTTTTTTTTTATTTTTTTTTCCAAAAGAGAAGGCTTTCCTCCCACGTCCCCTGCCTTTCTCCTTTGGTCTAATGTGGTTTGCAGATATACAAATTAAGCTGCACTTCAACTGTGGAAGCACAAACAACACATAAGCCTCAAAGTAAAGGGGAAAAAATGTATTTATGAATTGTGTAATCTCTGCCCATCTCTTCATTTTAGTTCATGTTCCTCCAAAGCATTATTGCCAAGCGATTATTAAAAGAAGAAAGAGGTATAACAGTATGCAGCAAGGGAATTGAATAGAAGTAAAAACTGTGGGAGGCAAATCCAATCTAAAGTGAAGTAAGAAATTCTGATCTCCATTACACCGGTGTAAAACCAGAGTCACTTCGTTGACTTGGATGGAGATACACCAGCGCAACTGAAAGCAGAGCTTGCCCCAATGTTTTTATTTCCTACCATATATTGGATAATCTCCTTGATGTTGTATGTTTGTTTTTTGAGTCAGTAACCTGTTTATACACAGTGATTCACTTAGCCCTGGTCTACACGAGGGGGGGGAGGGGGGGGCGGAAATCGATCTAAGTTACGCAACTTCAGCTACGGGAATAACGTAGCTGAAGTTGACGTACTTAGATTGACTTACCGTGGTGTCTTCACCACAGTGAGTCGACTGCTGCCGCTCCCCCGTCGACTGCCTGCGCCTCTCGCCAAGCTGGAGTACAGGAGTCGACGGCAGAGCGCTCGGGGGGGGATCAATTTATCGTGTCTACACTAGACGCGATAAATCGACCCCCGCTGGATCGATCGCTGCCTGCCGATCCGGCCGGTAGCGAAGACATACCCTGTGAAGTAGATGGGAAAGAAAGACAATCCATCCACTCTACATGCACTAAAACTGCATTATCTGTTCCCGTGCTGTGATCGCCCGGCCCTTTGCTCTTTCCCACAGGACAGATCCTCAGCTGGTGTAAATCAGCAGTGAAGTCAATGGAGCTACACTGATTTACACCAGCTGTAGCCCTGGGCAGGAGGGAACATGCTCAGCTGCTCTGTGGGGATGGCACATGCCAGTTTTTTTTCCTGTGGTTCGCGTCATCATTTACTAACAATCCCACCAGGTTATTTAACTGAGCCCAGCTTGCTTCCTCTAGGGCTCTGACGAACAAATCACTCTTTATATTCATACCTCGACAAGGGTGTCGCTAAGCATAAAAGTACCAGATGCAAAATGCTTGTGTAACCCACACAACTTCTGGGTATGGTGTTCTGTCCCATCTAGTGGCACTGAGACCACGTAGCGAGAGAGATAAAATGATTCTGCTCTAAAGGCTTAGCTAACAGCCAGTGGGCTTTTAGCTCACATGGTAGAGACTCATTCACTGAACTCCAGAGGCCCCAGGTTCGATCCCGCCGGCCGACAACTGGGGTCTGTCGGCGTTACACTTGCAGAACACATGCAGCGGTTGTCTCTACAATTGCTCCACTTTGTACGTTTACATCAACCCTACTTGAGTTCAAGGCCCATCTAGATCCTGATTCTCATGCTGATCCAAACACCGAGAGCCTGAACAGCATCTTTTAGGGAACAGGAAAAAAAAAAACCACAACTGTGTTCTAGGTCCAACGCAGTTTCTGCAAAACCCCCACACGTTGGCACACAAGGGTGTCACCTTACAATGTAGAGTGCAATGTGAATTTTGAGTTGCACTAGAGTGAAACAGGAAAGGGAAGAATGAACAGGCAAGTCTAAGCTGAACAGTCCCAGTCTTTTTAATCTCTCCTCGTACAGAAGTTGTTCCATACCCCTAATCATTTTTGTTGCCCTTCTGTGTACCTTTTCCAATTCTAATACATCTTTTTTTGAGATGGGGCGATGAGAACTGCACGCGGCATCCAAAGTGTGGACATACCATGGATTTATGTCGTGGCATCGGTCTTATTATCTATCCCTTTCCGAATAGTTTAGAGCAACCCCATGACTGCTCCAACTCATGGCGAGGCTAGAGCTAGCAAAGAGCAGCCTGCAAGATCCAGGAACTGCAACCCTCTCCCTGACACCTCCAGCCCTGTGTTTGGATGCAGGGGAGAATCTGATCCAGAGAGTCTCTTGTCTGAGATAATATGCCCTATGGAAAGTTCCTGATGGCCAAATTAAAAGCGACCCGTAGTCATTTTTAATAATAATGAGATGCACTTCCCTGCTGAGTGTGCTAATGGCGGTGATGAAAATATTAGAGGTCAGGTATGACAGGCTGTGGAAGTGGGCAGTGTTGCTATCCTCCACAGAAACCTCTCTGCAAGATGACTCCAAAGATGACTCCATGCTGTTGCAGGGAGCAGGGAAAGGATGGAACAGTGAGGACAGCTGCTTTCTGTGACAATTCCCCTAACCTCTGTGAAGGACGCTGTTGACATTCATTTACCTGCTGCCCCTCTCTGTCAGTCGGAATGCCCCACCCCTGAAAGCATATTCAGGGGTAGCAACCAGTGTTTATTGACAGCGGGATTCCTGCAGGAGTTGCCCTGCCAACGGGCTATAGGGGAAGCGGAGAACTAGGAGTCAGAGAAGAGGCACCAGACCTCTGGGTCGCTGGCCATGAACCTCAACAGAGATCCATACAAATCTCAAGGTTCCACTGGCGATAGCGACCAGACTCCTGCCTCTTATGGAAGAGGGGAACCCTGGATGCCCCAAAGGAAGAATAAAGAGGAAGCCTTTTCAAAGTGGCTGAGTTAGTCCCACTGACTTTCTCCATGGACTCAGGCGCTGTTGAAAATTTTACCCAAATGCCATAAATCCAGCCTCTTGCTGTCCTGTCCCCTTCACATATGTACCCTGTGTAGTGGCTGACAGAGCCCATCAGTGTCACTTGACATTTGTACAACGCCATTTCGCAGAAAGATCCCAAGGAACTGTACAAATGCCTCCCAGCACCCACGAGAAGCAAACATTCCTATCCTTATTTACAGACAGGCAAGCTTAGACATGGAGAGATGCAGTGACTTTCTCAAGGTCACCTGCATCTCCAGGAACGGAACACAGGACTCTCGAATGTCTATTCCCCTTCTTTAATGTCTTTTTTTCTGCAAATTCCTTAAATCAACAACAGTTGAATTGAAAAATATATCTGCACCCTCCCCACTTCATCCTAGAAAGGCAGGGTCGTCTAATGGCTAAGACATTTCAAATCTCTGGCCAGCTTCATGGGGCAGAATTTGTCTCAGTTCTTATGTCCTCTGGGGCCCTGAGACAACCCCTAATACAAGCTAGAGCTTCAGTGGATCACATTGGGCTTGCAAAGGTGCAGATTTGTCCACCTTAGCCATGCTTCCTCCCTCTGGCGACACACGCCTTCCCCTTCTTAGCCCCTGCACCAGAATGCTCCTTGTATCCCCTGCTTCCATGGAGGCTTGTACATCTCAATTATGCCACCTGTAAGACGGCGATAGTAATACCTACCTCAAAGGGGTGTTGGAAAGAATACTTACTTCTTGTGCAGCACTTAAAAGATGTGAAGTGCTAAGCACAGTACTGT
>NW_020712115.1:0-3816 GCF_002925995.2 Terrapene triunguis | reverse complement strand
ACACACACACACACACACACACACACACACACACACACACACACACAGAAAGCTTTCTGGGACTGCATCACTTCACACAATGGTTGAAATACTTATTTCTTCCTCTGATCTGTGATCCACTCGAAACAACAACATTCAAAACCAATACCCTGTATCACACATAATACATTCAAAGAGAAGCCCTTACTGATAACAAAATACCCAGCTTGTTTTCTGTCCCTAAGAAACCAAAATGCCACTTTCATTCTGATCTCAGATAAGGAGAACAAATACCAGGTGAAAAAGCTATAGAAGATCTTTTTTTTTATTTTTTTTTCCAAAAGAGAAGGCTTTCCTCCCCCGTCCCCTGCCTTTCTCCTTTGGTCTAATGTGGTTTGCAGCTATACAAATTAAGCTGCACTTCAACTGTGGAAGCACAAACAATACATAAGCCTCAAAGTAAAGGGAAAAAATGTATTTATGAATTGTGTAATCTCTGCCCATCTCTTCATTTTAGTTCGTGTTCCTCCAAAGCATTATTGCCAAGCGATTATTAAAAGAAGAAAGAGGTATAACAGTATGCAGCAAGGGAATTGAATAGAAGTAAAAACTGTGGGAGGCAAATCCAATCTAAAGTGAAGTAAGAAATTCTGATCTCCACTACACCGGTGTAAAACCAGAGTCACTTCGTTGACTTGGATGGAGATACACCAGCGCAACTGAACGCAGAGCTTGCCCCAATGTTTTTATTTCCTACCGTATATTGGATAATCTCCTTGATGTTGTATGTTTGCTTTTTGAGTCAGTAACCTGTTTATACACAGTGATTCACTTAGCCCTGGTCTACACGAGGGGGGGGAGGGGGGGGCGGAAATCGATCTAAGTTACGCAACTTCAGCTACGGGAATAACGTAGCTGAAGTTGACGTACTTAGATTGACTTACCGTGGTGTCTTCACCACAGTGAGTCGACTGCTGCCGCTCCCCCGTCGACTGCCTGCGCCTCTCGCCGAGCTGGAGTACAGGAGTCGACGGCAGAGTGCTCGGGGGGGGATCAATTTATCGCGTCTACACTAGACGCGATAAATCGACCCCCGCTGGATCGATCGCTGCCTGCCGATGCGGCCGGTAGCGAAGACATACCCTGTGAAGTAGATGGGAAAGAAAGACAATCCATCCACTCTACATGCACTAAAACGGCATTATCTGTTCCCGTGCTGTGATCGCCCGGCCCTTTGCTCTTTCCCACAGGACAGATCCTCAGCTGGTGTAAATCAGCAGTGAAGTCAATGGAGCTACACTGATTTACACCAGATGTAGCCCTGGGCAGGAGGGAGCATGCTCAGCTGCTCTGTGGGGATGGCACATGCCAGTTTTTTTTCCTGTGGTTCGCGTCATCATTTACTAACAATCCCACCAGGTTATTTAACTGAGCCCAGCTTGCTTCCTCTAGGGCTCTGACGAACAAATCACTCTTTATATTCATACCTCGACAAGGGTGTCACTAAGCATAAAAGTACCAGATGCAAAACGCTTGTGTAACCCACACACCTTCTGGGTATGGTGTTCTGTCCCATCTAGTGGCACTGAGACCACGTAGCGAGAGAGATAAAATGATTCTGCTCTAAAGGCTTAGCTAACAGCCAGTGGGCTTTTAGCTCACATGGTAGAGGCCCATTCACTAAACTCCAGAGGCCCCAGGTTCGATCCCGCCGGCCAACAACTGGGGTCTGTCGGCGTTACACTTGCAGAACACATGCAGCGGTTGTCTCTACAATTGCTCCACTTTGTACGTTTACATCAACCCTATTTGAGTTCAAGGCCCATCTAGATCCTGATTCTCATGCTGATCCAAACACCGAGAGCCTGAACAGCAGCTTTTAGGGAACAGGAAAAAAAACAAAAAAACTGTGTTCTAGGTCCAACGCAGTTTCTGCAAAACCACCACCACGTCGGCACACAAGGGTGTCACCTTACAATGAAGAGGACAATGTGAATTTTGAGTTGCACTAGAGTGAAACACGAAAGGGAAGAATGAACAGGCAAGTCTAAGCTGAACAGTCCCAGTCTTTTTAATCTCTCCTCCTACAGAAGTTGTTCCATACCCCTAATCATTTTTGTTGCCCTTCTCTGTACCTTTTCCAATTCTAATATATCTTTTTTTGAGATGGGGCGATGAGAACTGCACGCGGCATCCAAAGTGTGGACATACCATGGATTTATGTCGTGGCATCGGTCTTATTATCTATCCCTTTCCGAATAGTTTAGAGCAACCCCATGACTGCTCCAACTCATGGCGAGGCTAGAGCTAGCAAAGAGCAGCCTGCAAGATCCAGGAACTGCAACCCTCTCCCTGACACCTCCAGCCCTGTGTTTGGATGCAGGGGAGAATCTGACCCAGAGAGTCTCTTGTCTGAGATAATATGCCCTGTGGAAAGTTCCTGATGGCCAAATTAAAAGCGACCCGTAGTCATTTTTAATAATAATGAGATGCACTTCCCTGCTGAGTGTGCTAATGGCGGTGATGAAAATATTAGAGGTCGGATATGACAGGCTGTGGAAGTGGGCAGCGTTGCTATCCTCCACAGAAACCTCTCGGCAAGATGACTCCAAAGATGACTCCATGCTGTTGCAGGGAGCAGGGAAAGGATGGAACAGTGAGGACAGCTGCTTTCTGTGACAATTCCCCTAACCTCTGTGAAGGACACTGTTGACATTCATTTACCTGCTGCCCCGCTCTGTCAGTCGGAATGCCCCACCCCTGAAAGCATATTCAGGGGTAGCAACCAGTGTTTTTAATCAGCGGGATTCCTGCAGGAGTTGCCCTGCCAACGGGCTATAGGGGAAGTGGAGAACTAGGAGTCAGAGAAGAGGCACCAGACCTCTGGGTCGCTGGCCATGAACCTCAACAGAGATCCATACAAATCTCAAGGTTCCACTGGCGATAGCGACCAGACTCCTGCCTCTTATGGGAGACAGGAACCCTGGATGCCCCAAAGGAAGAATAAAGAGGAAGCATTTTCAAAGTGGCTGAGTTAGTCCCACTGACTTTCTCCATGGACTCAGGCGCTGTTGAAAATTTTACCCAAATGCCATAAATCCAGCCTCTTGCTGTCCTGTCCCCTTCACATATGTACCCTGTGTAGTGGCTGACAGAGCCCATCAGTGTCACTTGGCATTTGTACAACGCCATTTCGCAGAAAGATCCCAAGGCACTGTACAAATGCCTCCCAGCACCCACGAGAAGCAAGCATTCCTATCCTTATTTACAGACAGGCAAGCTTAGACATGGAGAGATGCAGTGACTTTCTCAAGGTCACCTGCATCTCCAGGAACGGAACACAGGACTCTCGAATGTCTATTCCCCTTCTTTAACGTCTTTTTTTCTGCAAATTCCTTAAATCAATAACAGTTCAATTGAAAAATATATCTGCACCCTCCCCACTTCATCCTAGAAAGGCAGGGTCGTCTAATGGCTAAGACATTTCAAATCTCTGGCCAGCTTCATGGGGCAGAATTTGTCTCAGTTCTTATGTCCTCTGGGGCCCTGGGACAACCCCTAATACAAGCTAGAGCTTCAGTGGATCACATTGGGCTTGCAAAGGTGCAGATTTGTCCACCTTAGCCATGCTTCCTCCCTCTGGCGACACACGCCTTCCCCTTCTTAGCCCCTGCACCAGAATGCTCCTTGTATCCCCTGCTTCCATGGAGGCTTGTACATCTCAATTATGCCACCTGTAAGACGGCGATAGTAATACCTACCTCAAAGGGGTGTTGGAAAGAATACTTATTTCTTGTGCAGCACTTAAAAGATGTGAAGTGCTAAGCACAGTACTGT
>NW_020712114.1:0-3816 GCF_002925995.2 Terrapene triunguis | reverse complement strand
ACACACACACACACACACACACACACACACACACACACACACACACAGAAAGCTTTCTGGGACTGCATCACTTCACACAATGGTTGAAATACTTATTTCTTCCTCTGATCTGTGATCCACTCGAAACAACAACATTCAAAACCAATACCCTGTATCACACATAATACATTCAAAGAGAAGCCCTTACTGATAACAAAATACCCAGCTTGTTTTCTGTCCCTAAGAAACCAAAATGCCACTTTCATTCTGATCTCAGATAAGGAGAACAAATACCAGGTGAAAAAGCTATAGAAGATCTTTTTTTTTATTTTTTTTTCCAAAAGAGAAGGCTTTCCTCCCCCGTCCCCTGCCTTTCTCCTTTGGTCTAATGTGGTTTGCAGCTATACAAATTAAGCTGCACTTCAACTGTGGAAGCACAAACAATACATAAGCCTCAAAGTAAAGGGAAAAAATGTATTTATGAATTGTGTAATCTCTGCCCATCTCTTCATTTTAGTTCGTGTTCCTCCAAAGCATTATTGCCAAGCGATTATTAAAAGAAGAAAGAGGTATAACAGTATGCAGCAAGGGAATTGAATAGAAGTAAAAACTGTGGGAGGCAAATCCAATCTAAAGTGAAGTAAGAAATTCTGATCTCCACTACACCGGTGTAAAACCAGAGTCACTTCGTTGACTTGGATGGAGATACACCAGCGCAACTGAACGCAGAGCTTGCCCCAATGTTTTTATTTCCTACCGTATATTGGATAATCTCCTTGATGTTGTATGTTTGCTTTTTGAGTCAGTAACCTGTTTATACACAGTGATTCACTTAGCCCTGGTCTACACGAGGGGGGGGAGGGGGGGGCGGAAATCGATCTAAGTTACGCAACTTCAGCTACGGGAATAACGTAGCTGAAGTTGACGTACTTAGATTGACTTACCGTGGTGTCTTCACCACAGTGAGTCGACTGCTGCCGCTCCCCCGTCGACTGCCTGCGCCTCTCGCCGAGCTGGAGTACAGGAGTCGACGGCAGAGTGCTCGGGGGGGGATCAATTTATCGCGTCTACACTAGACGCGATAAATCGACCCCCGCTGGATCGATCGCTGCCTGCCGATGCGGCCGGTAGCGAAGACATACCCTGTGAAGTAGATGGGAAAGAAAGACAATCCATCCACTCTACATGCACTAAAACGGCATTATCTGTTCCCGTGCTGTGATCGCCCGGCCCTTTGCTCTTTCCCACAGGACAGATCCTCAGCTGGTGTAAATCAGCAGTGAAGTCAATGGAGCTACACTGATTTACACCAGATGTAGCCCTGGGCAGGAGGGAGCATGCTCAGCTGCTCTGTGGGGATGGCACATGCCAGTTTTTTTTCCTGTGGTTCGCGTCATCATTTACTAACAATCCCACCAGGTTATTTAACTGAGCCCAGCTTGCTTCCTCTAGGGCTCTGACGAACAAATCACTCTTTATATTCATACCTCGACAAGGGTGTCACTAAGCATAAAAGTACCAGATGCAAAACGCTTGTGTAACCCACACACCTTCTGGGTATGGTGTTCTGTCCCATCTAGTGGCACTGAGACCACGTAGCGAGAGAGATAAAATGATTCTGCTCTAAAGGCTTAGCTAACAGCCAGTGGGCTTTTAGCTCACATGGTAGAGGCCCATTCACTAAACTCCAGAGGCCCCAGGTTCGATCCCGCCGGCCAACAACTGGGGTCTGTCGGCGTTACACTTGCAGAACACATGCAGCGGTTGTCTCTACAATTGCTCCACTTTGTACGTTTACATCAACCCTATTTGAGTTCAAGGCCCATCTAGATCCTGATTCTCATGCTGATCCAAACACCGAGAGCCTGAACAGCAGCTTTTAGGGAACAGGAAAAAAAACAAAAAAACTGTGTTCTAGGTCCAACGCAGTTTCTGCAAAACCACCACCACGTCGGCACACAAGGGTGTCACCTTACAATGAAGAGGACAATGTGAATTTTGAGTTGCACTAGAGTGAAACACGAAAGGGAAGAATGAACAGGCAAGTCTAAGCTGAACAGTCCCAGTCTTTTTAATCTCTCCTCCTACAGAAGTTGTTCCATACCCCTAATCATTTTTGTTGCCCTTCTCTGTACCTTTTCCAATTCTAATATATCTTTTTTTGAGATGGGGCGATGAGAACTGCACGCGGCATCCAAAGTGTGGACATACCATGGATTTATGTCGTGGCATCGGTCTTATTATCTATCCCTTTCCGAATAGTTTAGAGCAACCCCATGACTGCTCCAACTCATGGCGAGGCTAGAGCTAGCAAAGAGCAGCCTGCAAGATCCAGGAACTGCAACCCTCTCCCTGACACCTCCAGCCCTGTGTTTGGATGCAGGGGAGAATCTGACCCAGAGAGTCTCTTGTCTGAGATAATATGCCCTGTGGAAAGTTCCTGATGGCCAAATTAAAAGCGACCCGTAGTCATTTTTAATAATAATGAGATGCACTTCCCTGCTGAGTGTGCTAATGGCGGTGATGAAAATATTAGAGGTCGGATATGACAGGCTGTGGAAGTGGGCAGCGTTGCTATCCTCCACAGAAACCTCTCGGCAAGATGACTCCAAAGATGACTCCATGCTGTTGCAGGGAGCAGGGAAAGGATGGAACAGTGAGGACAGCTGCTTTCTGTGACAATTCCCCTAACCTCTGTGAAGGACACTGTTGACATTCATTTACCTGCTGCCCCGCTCTGTCAGTCGGAATGCCCCACCCCTGAAAGCATATTCAGGGGTAGCAACCAGTGTTTTTAATCAGCGGGATTCCTGCAGGAGTTGCCCTGCCAACGGGCTATAGGGGAAGTGGAGAACTAGGAGTCAGAGAAGAGGCACCAGACCTCTGGGTCGCTGGCCATGAACCTCAACAGAGATCCATACAAATCTCAAGGTTCCACTGGCGATAGCGACCAGACTCCTGCCTCTTATGGGAGACAGGAACCCTGGATGCCCCAAAGGAAGAATAAAGAGGAAGCATTTTCAAAGTGGCTGAGTTAGTCCCACTGACTTTCTCCATGGACTCAGGCGCTGTTGAAAATTTTACCCAAATGCCATAAATCCAGCCTCTTGCTGTCCTGTCCCCTTCACATATGTACCCTGTGTAGTGGCTGACAGAGCCCATCAGTGTCACTTGGCATTTGTACAACGCCATTTCGCAGAAAGATCCCAAGGCACTGTACAAATGCCTCCCAGCACCCACGAGAAGCAAGCATTCCTATCCTTATTTACAGACAGGCAAGCTTAGACATGGAGAGATGCAGTGACTTTCTCAAGGTCACCTGCATCTCCAGGAACGGAACACAGGACTCTCGAATGTCTATTCCCCTTCTTTAACGTCTTTTTTTCTGCAAATTCCTTAAATCAATAACAGTTCAATTGAAAAATATATCTGCACCCTCCCCACTTCATCCTAGAAAGGCAGGGTCGTCTAATGGCTAAGACATTTCAAATCTCTGGCCAGCTTCATGGGGCAGAATTTGTCTCAGTTCTTATGTCCTCTGGGGCCCTGGGACAACCCCTAATACAAGCTAGAGCTTCAGTGGATCACATTGGGCTTGCAAAGGTGCAGATTTGTCCACCTTAGCCATGCTTCCTCCCTCTGGCGACACACGCCTTCCCCTTCTTAGCCCCTGCACCAGAATGCTCCTTGTATCCCCTGCTTCCATGGAGGCTTGTACATCTCAATTATGCCACCTGTAAGACGGCGATAGTAATACCTACCTCAAAGGGGTGTTGGAAAGAATACTTATTTCTTGTGCAGCACTTAAAAGATGTGAAGTGCTAAGCACAGTACTGT
>NW_020712113.1:0-1386 GCF_002925995.2 Terrapene triunguis | reverse complement strand
TGGGGGTTCAGCTCCCCTTCTCTGGCAGCTTCGCCACCTTCACATGGTGTGACGTTGTGCAGTCTATATGGTTTTATAAAAACATGATAATAAGTGAATATAATGTAACTGGGATAGTTTTATAAAAATTTGATAAGTGACTATAATGCAACTGGGATATGCTTCGTGCAAAAGGTCTCTTGTAAGGTATCATTACAAAGTGCATAATCTACTGAGTATGTTCATCTGATTTGTATAAATGTACCACTCTTGTATCTAAAACTAGAAATATAAAATGTAACTCTGAGGGCCTATTGTAATTATGTAAAGTGTGGGCCATTAATGATGGTTTGGAATCTTAATGACTCCCATTGTCTGCAGATGGCTGTTTACCTGTGAGTCTCCCTGTATATGTGTGTGCTGGCAAGTGAGTAATGAAGTCTTGCAGTGACATGTGATCATGTCACCTGAACTGGAATCCATCTTTAACCTGGTGCTTTTCCAGTGAGGGGGGGTGGAAACCCAGAGAGACAAAGGGTTCCCGCCTTATGCAAAAGATATATAAAGGGGTGGAAGAGAAGAGGGAGGGAGAGGAGCCATCATGGAGAAACCCCTAGCTAACACTTAAGCTGGAACAAAAGCTGTACCAGGGGAAAGAATTGTGCCCAGGCCTGGAAGGTGTCCAGTCTGAGAAAAACTTACTGAAGCATCTCTGAGGGTGAGATTATCTGTATTTAGTTTGATTAGGCATAGATTTGCGCATTTTATTTTATTTTGCTTGTGACTTACTTTGTTCTGTCTGTTACTACTTTGAACCACTTAAATCCTACTGTCTGTATTTAATAAAATCACTTTTTATTTAGTAATTTACTCAGAGTATGTATTAATACCTGGGGGAGCAAACAGCTGTGCATATCTCTCTATCAGTGTTATAGAGGGCGAACAATTTATGAGTTTGCCCTGCATAAGCTTTATGCAGGGTAAAACGGATTTATCTGGGTTTAGACCCCATTGGGAGTTGGGCATCTGAGTGCTAAAGACAAGCACACTCCTGTGAGCTGTTTTTGGGTAAACTTGCAGCTTGGGGACAAGTAATTCAGACCCTGGGTCTGTGTTGAAGTGGACTGGAGTGTCTAATTCAGCAAGACGGGGTGCTGGAGTCCTGAGCTAGCAGGGAAAACAGAAGCAGGGGTAGTCTTGGCACATCGGGTGGCAGCTCCCAAGGGGGTTTCTGTGCCTGGGGCCGGCCCTGACAGGTATGTATGTATGAGAGAGAGGAAGAGAGAACCTAGTACTGCTGTGTTTGTGTGTAAGAGAGAAAGAACAACCTACTACAGCTGCAGGCCACGTGTGTGTGTGTGATAACAACTGAGCCCTCTCTGCCCCCAGCCTCTCCGCACTGCACCC
>NW_020712112.1:0-5621 GCF_002925995.2 Terrapene triunguis | reverse complement strand
AAAAAAGAAGGCTTTTAATTAAAGAAAAAGGTAAAAATCATCTCTGTAAAATCAGTATGGAAAATACTTTACAGGGTAATCAAACTTAAAGAGCTCAGAGGACCCCCCTCTGTCTTAGGTTCAAAGTACAGCAAACAAAGATACACACTCTGGTAAAAAGGTACATTTACAAGTTGAGAAAACAAAGTAAATCTAAGACGCCTTGCCTGTCTTTTTACTTACTAGTTTGAAATAGGAGAGACTTGTTTAGAAAGATGGGGAGAACCTGGATTGATGTCTGGTCCCTCTCAGTCCCAAGAGCGAACCACCCCTTAAAACAAAGAGCACACACAAAAGCCTTTCCCCCCCCAAGATTTGAAAGTATCTTGCCCCCTTATTGGTCCTTCGGGTCAGGTGTCAGTCAGGTTACCCGAGCTTCTTAACCCTTTACAGGTAAAAGGATTTGGAGTCTCTGTACACAGGAGAGCTGTTTCCCTTCCCTTTATAGTTATGACACGCCCCCCAAATCACAGATAGTGTTGGACGTTCGGTTCCACACTGGCTGTGATTTTTTCCTGGAGTTCTAGGAGAAAACAGAGTTAATAAGACACATGTATCTTTAGACATACTA
Organism: Terrapene triunguis; assembly: GCF_002925995.2. Taxonomy (NCBI): domain Eukaryota; kingdom Metazoa; phylum Chordata; order Testudines; family Emydidae; genus Terrapene; species Terrapene triunguis. Next base: position 5,011 of record NW_020712112.1, on the reverse strand, counting down.
CTGATTATATAAAAACTAACAATATGTTTCATTCCAAGAACAATTGTTAACCAGTTAACTCTGGGAAACTTTCCCGGGAGAGTGCATCAGCCACTTTGTTAGAAGCTCCCGAAATGTGTTATATTTCAAAATCAAAATCTTGGAGAGCTAAACTCCATCGAAGAAGTTTTTTGTTATTTCCCTTGGCAGTATGAAGCCACTGTAGCGCAGCATGGTCTGTTTGTAGTTGGAAACGCTGTCCCCAAACATATGGGCGTAGCTTTTCCAGCGCGTACACAATGGCGTAGCATTCCTTTTCGCTGATTGACCAGTGGCTTTCCCTCTCAGACAGTTTCTTGCTGAGAAACACGACAGGATGGAATTCTTGATCCGGTCCTTCCTGCATTAAAACTGCTCCCACGCCTCGCTCGGACGCATCTGTGGTTACTAGAAACGGTTTGTCAAAGTCTGGGGCCCTTAGCACAGGGTCAGACATGAGTGTTGCCTTAAGCTGGTTAAAGGCCTCTTGACACTCATCAGTCCACTGAACTGCATTTGGCTGTTTCTTTCTGGTTAGGTCTGTCAGCGGGGCGGCGATTTGGCTGTAGTGTGGTACAAATCGCCTATAATATCCGGCCAAGCCTAAGAAGGATTGGACCTGTTTCTTTGACTTTGGAACCGGCCACTTTTGGATAGCATCCACTTTGGCCTGTAGGGGATTTATAGTTCCTTGACCCACCTGGTGCCCCAGGTACGTCACTCTGTTTTGGCCTATTTGACACTTTTTAGCCTTAACAGTTAGTCCTGCCTGTCGGATGCGCTCGAAGACTTTTTCCAGGTGCTCCAGGTGTTCTGTCCATGAATCAGAAAAAATGGCCACATCATCGAGGTAGGCAACTGCAGATTCTCCCAATCCCGCTAGGAGACCATCTACAAGTCTTTGGAAGGTGGCGGGTGCATTTCGCAACCCGAAAGGGAGTACATTGAATTCATACACCCCTGCCTGGGTGACGAAGGCGGACCTTTCCTTAGCGGGTTCATCTAGTGGTACTTGCCAGTACCCTTTGGTTAAGTCTAAAGTAGAGATGAATTGGGCATGTCCCAATTTTTCCAATAGCTCATCTGTGCGTGGCATTGGATAGTTGTCAGGACGAGTTACAGCATTTAGCTTACGGTAGTCCACGCAAAAGCGTATTTCCCCATCTGGTTTGGGAACTAGAACCACTGGAGATGCCCATGCACTGGTAGAGGGGCGGATTATACCCATCTGTAGCATGTCCTGGATCTCCTTTTGTATAGCAGTTTGGGCATGAGGTGACTCCCGGTAGGGTGGGGTTCTAATTGGGTGAGCATTACCTGTGTCAATGGAGTGGTATGCCCGTTCGGTCCGTCCTGGAGTGGCTGAGAAAATCGGTGCAAAGCTTGTGCACAGCTCCTTGATCTGCTGTCGCTGCAGACGTCCCAGGGTCGTGGAGAGGTTCACCTCTTCCACGCCACCATTCCTTTTTCCTTCGTAGTAGACACCTGCAGGCCACTCCACGTCATCTGTTTCCTGGGCTGTAAACTGGCAAACGTTTAATTCTCTGGAATAAAAGGGCTTAAGAGAATTAACATGGTATACCTTAGGCTTTATGCTGGAGGTGGGGGAGGCTATGAGATAGTTAACAGCTCCTAGGTGCTCCTGGACCGTGAATGGTCCTTCCCACGACGCTTCCATTTTATGGGCCTGGAGCGCCTTTAAGACCATGACTTGGTCTCCTACTTTGAAGGACCGTTCTCTGGAATGTTTATCATACCAGGCCTTTTGCTCTTCCTGAGCATCCTTTAGGTTTTCTTTAGCAAGGGCTAAAGAGTGTCGGAGGGTGTTTTGTAGGTTGCTTACAAAGTCTAGAATGTTAGTTCCTGGAGAAGGTGTAAACCCCTCCCATTGCTGCTTCACCAACTGTAATGGCCCCTTAGCCTCGCGGCCATACACAAGTTCAAATGGTGAAAACCCTAAACTGGGATGTGGTACAGCCCTGTAGGCAAAAAGCAACTGCTGCAACACTAGGTCCCAATCATTGGAGTGTTCATTTACGAATTTACGTATCATGGCCCCTAAAGTTCCATTAAACCTCTCCACCAGACCATTGGTTTGATGGTGATGAGGGGTGGCAACCAAGTGATTCACCCCATGAGCTTCCCACAGGTTTTTCATGTTCCCTGCCAGGAAATTAGTTCCCGAATCTGTAAAGATGTCGGAGGGCCAAACTACCCTGGCAAAAATGTCTGCTAATGCCTGGCACACACTTTTAGTCTTGGTGTTGCTTAAGGGTACAGCTTCCGGCCATCGGGTAGCAAAATCCATGAAAGTCAGTGCGTACTGCTTTCCTCTGGGTGTCTTCTTTGGGAAAGGACCCAGAATATCCACAGCTACTCACTGAAATGGGACCTCAATTATGGGTAGTGGCTGGACAGGGGCTTTAACCTGGTCTTGGGGCTTTCCCACTCGTTGGCACACCTCACAAGACCGGACATAATTAGCAACGTCCTTGCCCATTCCCTCCCAGTGGAAGGACTTCCCCAACCGGTCTTTGGTTCTGTTCACCCCAGAATGGCCACTGGGATGATCATGGGCTAAGCTCAAGAGCTTTACCCGATACTTAGTGGGAACCACCAACTGTCTTTGAGGATGCCAGTCTTCCTGGTGCCCACCAGAAAGAGTCTCCTTGTATAAAAGTCCTTGTTCTACAACAAACCGGGATCGGTTAGAAGAGCTGAGAGGCGGAGGGGTGCTCCGCGCCGCCGCCCAAGCTTTCTGAAGGCTGTCATCTGCTTCCTGCTCGGCCTGGAACTGTTCCCTTGATGCTGGAGACATCAGTTCCTCCTTGGACTGTGGACTGGGGCTTGGTCCCTCTGGAAGCGATGTAGGGGCTGGGATTTTTTCCATTGACTGTGAACCGCTATCCACTGGTGCACTATGTGGTATCTCAGGCTCTGGCTGAGCCTCTTGGGTAAGGTTATCTGCTGCTCCCGCCAGTTCAGGCTCGCTGGTGTCCTCTGGCATTGGAGTTGTAGACGGGGTTGCAAGCGCTGGACTCAGTGCTGGCAATGGTTCTGGTGCTGGTTGCGTTGCCAGTTCCGGTTCTGGGACTGGCTTTGGCTGGGTCTCTGGGATTGGATCCACTACGGCTGTTGCAGTCGTTGGCAGGGGATCCGGTTCCACCACCTGTGTTTGGGTCTTCGGTAACACAGACGGGGCTCTGGTGGACGGCTCAGGAACAGGGATGGGGGTGAAAGCTTGCTTAGCCTGGCTGCGGGTGACTATTCCCACCCTCTTGGCTAGCTTCACATGGTTGGCCAAGTCTTCCCCCAGCAGCATGGGGATGGGATAATTGTCATAGACTGCAAAAGTCCACATTCCTGCCCAGCCCTTGTACTGGACATGCAACTGGGCTGTAGGCAAGGTTACAGACTGTGACACGAAGGGTTGAATTGTCACTGTAGCCTCCGGGTTGATGAGTTTGGGGTCCACTAGGGATTGGTGAATAGTTGACACTTGTGCCCCAGTATCCCTCCAAGCGATAACCTTCTTTCCGCCCACTCTCAAGGTTTCCCTTCGCTCCGAGAGTATGAGAGAGGCATCTGGGTCTGGAGATCTTTGGTGTGACTGGGGTGTAATGAACTGTAATCAGTTGGGGTTCTTGGGGCAGTGAGCCTTTATATGCCCCAGTTCATTACATTTAAAACATCGCCCTGCTAAGGTATCACCGGGGCGATGTTGGTTGGTGGAGACTGGTGGGGTGGGGTGAGAAGGCGTCTGGGGTTTCCCTTGGGATGTGGGTGGGGCCTTGGGTTGTCCCCGGTGATAAGGTTTTGTTTCGGCTTGCCCCTTCTGATATTCGCTCCAACTGCTACTAGCTTTTTTCTTTTCTGTCACCTCCACCCATTTGGCTCCAATCTCCCCCGCCTCGGTTACAGTTTTGGGCTTCCTATCTAGGATGTACCTTTCTATTTCCTCAGGAACGCCCTCTAAAAACTGCTCCATTTTTACTAGGGAAAGCAGATCTTCCAGAGATTTAACATTTGCTCCTGATACCCAGGCATCACAATTTTTGTCAATGTGGTAGGCATGCTGGGTAAATGACACATCTGGTTTCCACCTTAGGGCTCTGAACCGCCGACGGGCATGCTCGGGTGTTAGCCCCATTCTGAGTCTGGCCTTGTTTTTAAAAAGTTCATAACTGTTCATGTGTTCCTTAGGCATTTCAGCCGCCACCTCTGCTAAGGGTCCACTGAGCTGCGGCCTCAGCTCTACCATGTACTGGGTTAGAGGGATGCTGTATCCAAGGCAGGCCCTTTCAAAATTTTCTAAGAATGCCACAGTATCATCGCCTGCCTTGTAGGTGGGGAATTTCCTGGGATGGGAAGTGGTACCTGGAGAGGAGTTGTTAGGATGGTCTGCTGCATCCTGCCTAGTCCTTGCTGCTTCCAGTTCCATCTCTTTTTCTTTCAGCTCCATCTCTCTCTTGTGGGCCTCCTGTTTGGCTTTTTCTTCTCTTTCATGGGCCTCCTGTTTGGCTTTTTCTTCTCTTTCATGCTGCTCTGCCTCGAGTTTTTTAATTTCAAGCAGTCTCTGATGTTTTCTTTCATTTTCTTCTGCTTCTAGTCTGGCCAGTTCTATTTTGTTAGCTACTTCTTTGGTAGTCATTTTCCTGTTTTCTTGTGCTGGGTTACACCCTCTGCAGTTGACTGAAACTGGGATGTACTTAGCTCTGGCTGCTGCTGAGTTAACAGAGACTTTCTAACAAGCTACTCCCGAGGATGTAAAAAGAAAAAAAAACAATTCAGCCTGTAAATTACCTTTACCAGTTCAAAGTTTGCTCCCTTTGAACCCTTCTCTTAACAAAGCCCCTTGTTAAAAAAAAACTTAACACCTCTGCCTTCAGGCAAGGAGAGATAAGATATGCATCTACCTTCAGCTCTGCTTCCAAGCAGCTAGAAGGAAAAAAAATCTCTTACTGGCTTTTGGGTCTAAAACGATCTCCACCGC
>NW_020712111.1:0-1096 GCF_002925995.2 Terrapene triunguis | reverse complement strand
TTTCTCATCTCCAAATCGCAATTGCACCTCACGTTCTCTGCTCTAACTGCTAGCCCCCACTACCCTCCCAGAGCTGAGGAGAGAACCCAGGAGTCCTGGCTCCCAGCCCACCCTGCTCTAACCCACTAGACTCCATTCCCCTCCCAGAGCCGGGGAGAGAACCCAGACGTCCTGGATCCCATCCCCCCCTGCTCTAACCACTAGACTCCACTCCCCTCCCAGAGCCGGGGAGAGAACCCAGGCGTCCTGGATCCCATCCCCCCCTGCTCTAACCCACTAGACTCCACTCCCCTCCGAGAGCTGGGGAGAGAACCCAGGAGTCCTGATTCCAATCTAGTCATCTAACCACTCTGATCCCATCTCCTCCCCTAGTCAAAACTCTTCTTATTGCAACAGCTGTGGTTAAAGTCTGCATCAGTTGGGCTGGGTGACTTGTCTCTAGATTGTAAGCCAGACGCTGGATCTTTTGGTCTGTTTATCCAGCACCTAGCGTAGCTAAGGCTGATCCTGATCGAGACCTTCTGGTGCTACCGTAATATGGGTGTGTGTGACGAACTGAGACTGTTCTTAATGTGGTCTGTGAATGCTGACAGGGGAGTGTGGCTGGGATGGTCTGCAATGGGGGGATGGGAGACTGACCTACGGAGACTACCTGAGCCTGTAACATGAGAACCCAGGAGGGGGCTGGGGCCAGGTGACACCTTTGCCCGGGAAACTGAACAAAGGCTGGGGGAGGGGTCGCTGAAGGCAGGGTCTGGGAAGCTGGCTGGTGAGGTGGCTGGGAGGCAGGGAGGGCTCTGACCTCCGGAGGGGGAGCTGGGGTGCCCAAGGACCCCAAGATGGACCTAACTGTGGGGTATCCTGTTGTCTGTGCCTGCAAGGCCTGTCTTGGACTGTATTCCTGTTGACTAAATAAACCTTCTGCTTTACTGGCTGGCTGAGAGTCCTGGTGAATCGCAGGACGCCGGGGGTGCAGGGCCCTGAGTCCCCCCACACTCCGTGACAGTGTGCAATGCTGAGGATGGGCGGAGGAGAGAAAAGAGGCAATAAAAATGAAAACGACTGCGTTCTGCCCACGGAAAGAGAAGCGGATGTA
>NW_020712110.1:0-1198 GCF_002925995.2 Terrapene triunguis | reverse complement strand
TTTCTCATCTCCAAATCGCAATTGCACCTCACGTTCTCTGCTCTAACCGCTAGCCCCCACTTCCCTCCCAGAGCTGGGGAGAGAACCCAGAAGTCCTGGCTCCCAGCCCCCCCCCGCTCTAACCACCAGCCCCCACTTCCCTCCCAGAGCCGGGGAGAGAACCCGGGCTTCCTGGCTCCCATCCCCCCCTGCTCTAACCCACTAGACTCCACTCCCCTCCCAGAGCCGGGGAGAGAACCCAGGAGTCCGGCTCCCAGCCCCCCCGCTCTAACCACCAGACCCCACTCCCCTCCCAGAGCCAGGGAGAGAACCCAGGAGTCCGGCTCCCAGCCCCCCCTGCTCTAACCACCAGGCCCCACTCCCCTCCCAGAGCTGGGGAGAGAACCCAGGAGTCCTGATTCCAATCTAGTCATCTAACCACTCTGATCCCATCTCCTCCCCTAGTCAAAACTCTTCTTATTGCAACAGCTGTGGTTAAAGTCTGCATCAGTTGGGCTGGGTGACTTGTCTCTAGGTTGTAAGCCAGACGCTGGATCTTTTGGTCTGTTTATCCAGCACCTAGCGTAGCTAAGGCTGATCCTGCTTGAGACCTTCTGGTGCTACCGTAATATGCGTGTGCAATGCTGAGGATGGGCGGAGGAGAGAAAAGAGCCAATCAAAATGAAAACGACTGCGTTCTGCCCACGGAAAGAGAAGCGGATGTATAGCTGGGGGTCTGGCCCCATTGACTCTAATGGAGCTACGGCTGATGACTTACGAGGAGAGGCTGAGGGAACTGGGATTGTTTAGTCTGCAGAAGAGAGGAGTGAGGGGGGATTTGATAGCTGCTTTCAACTACCTGAAAGGGGGTTCCAAAGAGGATGGAGCTCGGCTGTTCTCAGGGGTGGCAGATGACAGAACAAGGAGCAATGGTCTCACATTGCAATGGGGGAGGTCTAGGTTGGTTCACTAGGAGGGTGGTGAAGCACTGGAATGGGTTCCCTAGGGAGGTGGTGGAATCTCCTTCGTTGGAGGTTTTTAAGGCCCGGCTTGACAAAGCCCTGGCTGGGATGATTTAGTTGGGGTTGGTCCTGCTTTGAGCAGGGGGTTGGACTAGATACCTCCTGAGGTCTCTTCAAACCCTAATCTTCTATGATTCTCTGACCCCAGCTGGGGTCTGGCCCCACTGACTCCATGGAGCTCTGGCCGATGGACCCCG
>NW_020712109.1:0-2006 GCF_002925995.2 Terrapene triunguis | reverse complement strand
CTTTTAGCACATTGTCAAGGAAAAAGGAAAAAGAAATCAATAAATAACTGCATGCTTTTTTTAAGAAAAGACTTCCTGTACCTCGGGCAGAACATCACCAAAATAGGATGCGCCAGTTGCTAAGGTAACAGCACCAACATTCTTTTTTCATGAATAGTAAAGTAAATTGGCATGGAGCAATAAAACCCACATACGTTGCCAGTGTATATGTTAGTGCTGCTCCAGGGTTGCAATCATTTATGGGCTCTTTTTCCTTGAAAAACAATTGTGTGTGTGTGTCTATCATGTAGATACAAAATAGTTTGTATCTACATGATAGACACACACCAGAGAAACTGGACTGATTCTTTGAGCCAGCCGCTTTACATGAGAAATGCCTTAATTCTGATCTTCAGAAATTCCGGACACCTGCCCCCCCGTCTTTGCTTTGGTCTGTGGCTGCCTGGATTAACAACTTGTCAGCTAATGCATTTTGACATGTTTCAGCAGCATTCATAGTTGGACTCAAGGTACAAATAGTTCCTGCAGAATATTCTGCAAAAACAACTTTTGTTTTCCTGTTGTTCCCGTCTTTCAAATCTGGAACACTGAAAACGAGGACAGGACTTACAAACAATAAGGGTAACAGACAGAGCGAACGTACAATGGGGCCATTTAATTAGTGCATTAAAAAACCCATAGCAGCCGATTCTGTGCTAGGCCTTCAGAGAAAGAAGTAGCACAAATTCCTAGAGCGACACACTCTGCTTAATTACACCAGTTGCTACTCCAGCCAAGGCAATGGGTACCCCGTGAGGGCAGGATTTGTCATTTGTGTTCTATTTTGTATGAATTTAGTGCTGGTGAAAGATCCTCTGTTTATTTATAGTGACTTTTGTACAGGTTTTCCCCTCCCTGCCTTTCCAGTGTCAGTCATCCCCAGGCCTGTGGGGAGTTTGGGATCTGATCCAAAGACCATTCAAGTCAGTAGGAGTCTTTCCGTTGCAGTCTTTATTTATTGTAATAATAGCTAGATGCCCCAACAAAGGTGCCACCAGCCTCCTCATTGTTTTTCCAACAAAGTTTGGGGCCATACTGTGCCAGGTGCTGTACAAACACATGAGACAATCCCTGCCCCAAAGAGCTCACAGTCCAAGTAGACAAGACACACAAAAGTGACAGGGGAAACTGAGGCACAGTGGCAGAGCTGGGAATCAAATCCAAGTCTCCTGAATCTCAGTCCAGTGCCGTATCCCTGACATCTCCCTGCCTCCCTTCCATTGACTTTGATGGGCTTGGCATCAAGCTCATTAACTCACATCACAGAGCAGCTGTCTGTGATAGTGACTTTCAGGACCCAGAAGAACAAAGGAAGCCGATTAGGGCTGGCTTTAGTGGGGATTTGTGGGTTCAATTGCACCCACAGAAATCAGGGGCGCAAAAACACCCTGCAGAGCTGCGTTTGCACCTTTGCACAAGAAACTGCCTGTGGCTCCAGAACCCGGGCCCCATGTCAGAGTCGCAGCTCGCTACAGAGGCCCAAAGGCAAAGGGTTCCCAGGGAGTGGGCAGGGCAATGGTGCCACCTGTCCAGGTCTCTGGGCAGGGCCCTGGCCTCATGACGCGGCCTCTCCCCACTCTGAGCAGTCAGGTCCGGATGCTGAGCAGAGCTGCCTCTCCCACCACCTCCCAGACTACCTCAGACACTGAAGGTGGTCCCAAGGATGAACATCATTACATCAGTAAGGAGGAGGCTGCAGAGATTAACACATACAGGGACATTTGGGAAGATGCATATCCCATTGTTACAACATTTAGGGCCAAAACCTGAATTACCGCTAATTGGCACAGGGCCACTGACTTCAGCCAACCTGCACGGATTCACATCACCTGAGGATCTGGCCCTTTGGTGCAATAGATATTAGGTTGAACAGGGATATTTTCCATGTGTTCTTGCCTGTTTCTGAGCTTTGCCTACTAAGTGAATGGAATGCAGCCAGAGGATGAAAAAGACAGGAGAAAGGAACC
>NW_020712108.1:0-2082 GCF_002925995.2 Terrapene triunguis | reverse complement strand
TGTGTGTGTGTGTGTGTGTGTGTGTGTGTGTGTGTGTGTGTGTGTGTGTGTGTCTATCATGTAGATACAAACTATTTTGTATCTACATGATAGACTCACACCAGAGAAACTGGACTGATTCTTTGAGCCAGCCGCTTTACATGAGAAATGCCTTAATTCTGATCTTCAGAAATTCCGGACACCTGCCCCCCCGTCTTTGCTTTGGTCTGTGGCTGCCTGGATTAACAACTTGTCAGCTAATGCATTTTGACATGTTTCAGCAGCATTCATAGTTGGACTCAAGGTACAAATAGTTCCTGCAGAATATTCTGCAAAAACAACTTTTGTATTCCTGTTGTTCCCGTCTTTCAAATCTGGAACACTGACAATGAGGACAGGACTTACAAACAATAAGGGTAACAGATAGAGCGAATGTACAATGGGGCCATTTAATTAGTGCATTAAAAAACCCATAGCAGCCAGTTCTGTGCTAGGCCTTCAGAGAAAGAAGTAGCACAAATTCCTAGAGCGACACACTCTGCTTAATTACACCAGTTGCTACTCCAGCCAAGGCAATGGGTACCCCGTGAGGGCAGGATTTGTCATTTGTGTTCTATTTTGTATGAATTTAGTGCTGGTGAAAGATCCTCTGTTTATTTATAGTGACTTTTGTACAGGTTTTCCCCTCCCTGCCTTTCCAGCGTCAGTCATCCCCAGGCCTGTGGGGAGTTTGGGATCTGATCCAAAGACCATTCAAGTCAGTAGGAGTCTTTCCGTTGCAGTCTTTATTTATTGTAATAATAGCTAGATGCCCCAACAAAGGTGCCACCAGCCTCCTCATTGTTTTTCCAACAAAGTTTGGGGCCATACTGTGCCAGGTGCTGTACAAACACATGAGACAATCCCTGCCCCAAAGAGCTCACAGTCCAAGTAGACAAGACACACAAAAGGGTCAGGGGAAACTGAGGCACAGTGGCAGAGCTGGGAATCAAATCCAAGTCTCCTGAATCTCAGTCCAGTGCCGTATCCCTGACATCCCCCTGCCTCCCTTCCATTGACTTTGATGGGCTTGGCATCAAGCTCATTAACTCACATCACAGAGCAGCTGTCTGTGATAGTGACTTTCAGGACCCAGAAGAAGAAAGGAAGCCGATTAGGGCTGGCTTTAGTGGGGATTTGTGGGTTCAATTGCACCCACAGAAATCAGGGGTGCAAAAACACCCTGCAGAGCTGCGTTTGCACCTTTGCACAAGAAACTGCCTGTGGCTCCAGAACCCGGGCCCCATGTCAGAGTCGCAGCCCGCTACAGAGGCCCAAAGGCAAAGGGTTCCCAGGGAGTGGGCAGGGCAATGGTGCCACCTGTCCAGGTATCTGGGCAGGGCCCTGGCCTCATGACGCGGCATCTCCCCACTCTGAGCAGTCAGGTCCGGATGCTGAGCAGAGCTGCCTCTCCCACCACCTCCCAGGCTACCTCAGACACTGAAGGTGGTCCCAAGGATGAACATCATTACATCGAGTATCAGAGGGGTAGCCGTGTTAGTCTGAATCTGTAAAAAGCAACAGAGGGTCCGGTGGCACCTTTAAGACTAACAGAAGTATTGGGAGCATAAGCTTATGCTCCCAATACTTCTGTTAGTCTTAAAGGTGCCACAGGACCCTCTGATCATTACATCAGTAAGGAGGAGGCTGCAGAGATTAACACATACAGGGACATTTGGGAAGATGCATATCCCATTGTTACAACATTTAGGGCCAAAACCTGAATTACCGCTAATTGGCACAGGGCCACTGACTTCAGCCAACCTGCACGGATTCACATCACCTGAGGATCTGGCCCTTTGGTGCAATAGATACTAGGTTGAACAGGGATATTTTCCATGTGTTCTTGCCTGTTTCTGAGCTTTGCCTACTACGTGAATGGAATGCAGCCAGAGGATGAAAAAGACAGGAGAAAGGAACCATGTGTGCTCACTTGTGAGAAGATGTCTTGCTTATATTTTTAGAAAATGTGTCTTTTTTTTTTTTTCTCTGCAGCACATCACCTTTCTTTTTCGGTGGGAGGGGTGGGGATGCTGCAAGACTTCAGTCCATTCACTAATGCTT
>NW_020712107.1:0-1256 GCF_002925995.2 Terrapene triunguis | reverse complement strand
TGTAGTCCTACTAGGGGTGGGGTGGGGTGGGGCCATGTACACAAGATTGATCTGGTGGGAGGCTTGTCCCCACTCCCCTCTGGGCAGACTGAGGCTCCCCCCGCTCTGGACCACTGCTCCCTGTCTTCAAGTGCGCTGGGACCATTCCAGAGGAGGAAGGACTCAGCCCCCATACACTTGAGCAGCATAATCTGTGTGTGCGGGCCAACACAACCTCCACAGAGCCCTATGGGGATAGCAGGAAGGAGCCATCCTGTGAGATTCTGATGGTCTCACATGACTCCAGGCGTGAGGCCCTAATCATGTGGTCATAGTGCCGAAACCTAATGGAGAATCACTGCAGCAGGACAATAGGTTCGAGGAAGTAGGGACAGCAGATTAAGGAAAGAAGAAGAGCAGATACTTTAGAGTCACCTCATCTTTCTCAAGGGAGAAAATGATCATGCGACGTGGCTGTGAAAAAAGCTAATGCGATCTTGGGATGCATAAGGCGAGGTATTTCTAGTAGGGACAAGGAGGTGCTGCTTCCGTTATACAAGGCGCTGGTGAGACCTCACTTGGAGTACTGTGTGCAGTTCTGGTCTCCTATGTTTAAAAAGGATGAACTCAAACTGGAACGGGTACAGAGAAGGGCCACTAGGATGATCCGAGGAATGGAAAACCTTTCCTATGAAAGGAGACTCGAGGAGCTTGGTTTGTTTAGCCTAACCAAAAGAAGGCTGAGGGGGGATATGATTGCTCTCTTTAAATATATCAAAGGGATAAATACCAGGGAGGGAGAGGAATTATTTCAGCTCAGTACTAATGTGGACACGAGAACGAATGGATATAAACTGGCCGTAGGGAAATTTAGGCTTGAAATTAGACGAAGGTTTCTAACCGTCAGAGGGGTGAAATTTTGGAACAGCCTTCCGAGGGAAACGGTGGGGGCGAAAGACCTCTCTGGCTTCAAGATTAGGCTAGATAAGTTTATGGAGGGAATGGTTTGAGGGGATAACTTGATTTTAATCAATTAAGGCAATAACGGCCATCGCTGGTAAAATGAGGGTCTGGCTAGAGAATCTTGCCTGTATGCTCGGGGTTCTGCTGATCGCCATATTTGGGGTCGGGAAGGAATTTTCCTCCAGGGTAGATTGGCAGTGGCCCTGGAGGTTTTTCGCCTTCCTCCGCAGCATAGGGCAGGGGTCTCAAGCTGGAAGATTCTCTGCAACTTGAAGTCTTCAGATCACGATCTGGAGACTTCAACAGCAGAGTTA
>NW_020712106.1:0-2531 GCF_002925995.2 Terrapene triunguis | reverse complement strand
CTCTCCATCCCCCTCAGTAGCTGATCCACCAGGCGCTGGAAGGTGGCTGGCGCTCCCTTGAGGCCGAAAGGCAGGGTCAGGAACTCAGAGAGCCCCAGAGGGGTGGTAAAGGCCGATTTCAGCCTGGCCTCTGCATCCAGCGGCACTTGCCAATAGCCCTTTGTAAGATCCATGGTGGTCAGGTACCGAGCGCCTCCCAGCTTGTCTAGGAGCTCGTCAGGCCTGGGCATGGGGTAGGCATCGGCTACAGTGATGGCATTGAGCTTCCGATAGTCCACACAGAACCGGATCGACCCGTCCTTCTTGGGGACCAGCACCACCGGCGAGGCCCAAGGGCTGGAAGCTGGCTGGATCACCCCCAAAGCCAGCATGTCCCTGACCTCTCTTTCCAGGTCCTGAACAGTTTTCCCTGTGACTCGGAAGAGGGGGCATTTTATAGGCGGGTGTGATCCTGTCTGCACCCGGTGGACAGTCAGATTAGTGTGTCCCGGCTGGTTGGAAAACAGCTGTTGGTACCGATGCAGCACCCTTCCGATCTCAGCTTGCTGGGCCGGGGTCAGCTCCTCCGAGCGATCCTCCTCCTCCATCTGGGCAAATCAGCTGTGCTCTGGTGGCCTTCCCTCTGCGCAGCCCCCTCTGCTTGCACAGCTCCACCAGGTCCCTCTTAAGGAGATGGTCAAACATCTTCCTGCTGTTCCCAAGTTGTTGTGGACTCGCAGGCCTGTGTGATCTCAGCTCCCCACGGTTTCCGGGAAAACCCCCTAGTGTGCCAGCCCTTCTCCAGGTCACCACCTCTCTCCCAGGGTCAAGCCGCAGACTCCTCCACCGCTGGAACTGCTCGCCGCAGTCCCCAGGGGGACCCCGTTACTGCAACAGTCCTTCTCGCTGGTCACGCACTCCCAGGGGTTAAGCGTAGCTCCTCCACCTCCTGAAACTGCCCCTCTCTGAGCCTTTAGCATGCCTGGTCCTTGTTACTCCCCCTTCGTTTTACTGCTCCCCAGTCACTTACTGCAGGAAGCGCCATCCACGTTGTGCTGTACATCCCACCGCTGCCACCAGTTGTCGCAGAGTGTGGGGGAGTCAGGGCCCTGCACCCCCCACTTCCTGCGATTCACCCTGACTCTCAGCCAGCCAGTAAAACATAAGGTTTATTAGATGACAGGAACACAGTCTAAAACAGAGCTTGTAGAAAACAGAACCCCTCAGTCAGGTCCCTCTGTGGGGTGGGGAGCCCAGACCCTGGTTCTGAGCCTCCCCCCGTCTCCCCAGCCAGCTCCAAACTGAAATTCCCTCCAGCAGCCTCACCCAGCCACCCCCGCCGGCTCCTCCTCCAGGCTTTGTCTAGTTTCCTGGGCAGAAGATGTCCCCTGGCCCCAGCCCCCTCCTGGGCTCAGGTTACGCAGGGCAGCCACCAGCCTTTACGTGCCGGCCATCAGGTATCATCCCTCAGTGAAGTCAGCCCCTTATCTCCCATCCCCATCTAGTGTCAATGCCAACAGTGAACTAGCAAAACTCCCCCGCAACATTCCCAGGTTAATCCTCCCCACTCCCTGCTCCGATAAACATCCAACTCGCTCCATCTCTGTCGGGTCTTATCCCGCCGGGAACTCGACGGGAATGAGTCTGGGCTGAAAACACTCAGGGCTGGATTAGAGGAGATTAAATCCACCGGGCCTGGGAGTGCCGCGCCTGTGGGGACGGGAGCATCAGAGACGGGAGAGCGGGAAGGTGGGTGGATAGACGGCCACTCCCGGATCCAAAGGTGGAGGAATGTGGCTGGGTAAAGGCATTAGGGTGTAATGCGGGGACTAGGTAGATACCCACTAGCTAGGTGAGGATCCAGTGCTGGGGGTGGCTGAACGGAGAAGTAGCTCTACTAGGACCCAGAGAGAGAGACACTAGGACCTAGAGATGGATGGACAGATAGACAGATCAACTAAACTAGGATGGATGGAGAGTCCCAGATTCCAAGGCCAGAGGGGCCCATTGTGACCATCCATCCGACCCCCTGCGTGACCCAGGCCTGAGAACTGCCCCCCAGTGATTCCCGGAGCAGAGCTTTAGAAAATCACCCAATCGAGAGCTCACTTTAAACTCCAGGAGCAAGCTGGTGAGAGAAGACAGCTGTCTATGTCCACAGGTGCCCGGCTGTGTTCCCGGGGCCTTGTCCGGCGCAGGGAGCTCTGTGTGGCTCAGGGCCAGCGGCGCGTCCTGCTGAGAGTGGTGGCTGGGGGGAAACCAGCCCAGCGCCGAGCAGCGCTCAGACAGAGCCAGCGCCGGTCTCGTTCCTTCCAAACACGCCAGGCCCTGAGTGCAGAACTTCCCTGGCCCCGAGACTCCCTGGGGTGCCAGCTAAAGCCCTCTCCTCTCCTCCTCCATCCAGTTTCTGCAGGCCGGTCTCGGAGCCGGTCCCAAGCCTGGTGACCTTCTCTCTGCTGGCGGCGGCCACCGCCTCTGGCATCCTCTAGCACAGATACCGACAGTTGTTGTCCCACAAACTTATACAGGATCGTTTTAGGGGTCAAGGCAAA
>NW_020712105.1:0-3238 GCF_002925995.2 Terrapene triunguis | reverse complement strand
CTCTCCATCCCCCTCAGTAGCTGATCCACCAGGCGCTGGAAGGTGGCCGGCGCTCCCTTGAGGCCGAAAGGCAGGGTCAGGAACTCATAGAGCCCCAGAGGGGTGGTAAAGACCGATTTCAGCCTGGCCTCTGCATCCAGCGGCACTTGCCAGTAGCCCTTTGTAAGATCCATGGTGGTCAGGTACCGAGCGCCTCCCAGCTTGTCTAGGAGCTCGTCAGGCCTGGGCATGGGGTAGGCATCGGCTACAGTGATGGCATTGAGCTTCCGATAGTCCACACAGAACCGGATCGACCCGTCCTTCTTGGGGACCAGCACCACCGGCGAGGCCCAAGGGCTGGAAGCTGGCTGGATCACCCCCAAAGCCAGCATGTCCCCGACCTCTCTTTCCAGGTCCTGAACAGTTTTCCCTGTGACTCGGAAGGGGGAGCATTTTATAGGCGGGTGCGATCCTGTCTGCACCCGGTGGACAGTCAGATTAGTGTGTCCCGGCTGGTTGGAAAACAGCTGTTGGTACAGATGCAGCACCCCTCCGATCTCAGCTTGCTGGGCCGGGGTCAGCTCCTCCGAGCGATCCTCCTCCTCCAGCTGGGCAATCAGCTGTGCTTTGGTGGCCTTCCCTCTGCGCAGCCCCCCTCTGCTTGCACAGCTCCACCAGGTCCCTCTTAAGGAGATGGTTAAACATCTTCCTGCTGTTCCCAAGTTGTTGTGGACTTGCAGGCCTGTGTGCTCTCAGCTCCTCACGGTTTCCGGGAAAACCCCCTAGTGTGCCAGCCCTTCTCCAGGTCACCACCTCTCTCCCAGGGTCAAGCCGCAGACTCCTCCACCGCTGGAACTGCTCGCCGCAGTCCCCAGGGGGACCCCGTTACTGCAACAGTCCTTCTCGCTGGTCACGCACTCCCAGGGGTTAAGCGTAGCTCCTCCACCTCCTGAAACTGCCCCTCTCTGAGCCTTCAGCATGCCTGGTCCTTGTTACTCCCCCTTCGTTTTACTGCTCCCCAGTCACTTACTGCAGGAAGCGCCATCCACGTGGTGCTGTACATCCCACCGCTGCCACCAGTTGTCGCAGAGTGTGGGGGAGTCAGGGCCCTGCACCCCCCACTTCCTGCGATTCACCCTGACTCTCAGCCAGGCAGTAAAACATAAGGTTTATTAGACGACAGGAACACAGTCTAAAACAGAGCTTGTAGAAAACAGAACCCCTCAGTCAGGTCCCTCTGTGGGGTGGGGAGCCCAGACCCTGGTTCTGGGCCTCCCCCCGTCTCCCCAGCCAGCTCCGAACTGAAATTCCCTCCAGCAGCCTCACCCAGCCACCCCCGCCGGCTCCTCCTCCAGGCTTTGTCTAGTTTCCCCGGCAGAAGATGTCCCCTGGCCCCAGTCTCCTCCTGGGCTCAGGTTACGCAGGGCAGCCACCAGCCTTTACGTGCCGGCCATCAGGTATCATCCCTCAGTGAAGTCAGCCCCTTATCTCCCATCCCCATCTAGTGTCAATGCCGACAGTGAACTAGCAAAACTCCCCCGCAACCTTCCCAGGTTAATCCTCCCCACTCCCTGCTCCGATAAACATCCAACTCGCTCCATCTCTGTCGGGTCTTATCCCGCCGGGAACTCGACGGGAATGAGTCTGGGCTGAAAACACTCAGGGCTGGATTAGAGGAGATTAAATCCACCGGGCCTGGGAGTGCCGCGCCTGTGGGGACGGGAGCATCAGAGACGGGAGAGTGGGAAGGTGGGTGGATAGACGGCCACTCCCGGATCCAAAGGTGGAGGAATGTGGATGGGTAAAGGCATTAGGGTGTAATGCGGGGACTAGGTAGATACCCAATAGCTAGGTGAGGATCCAGTGCTGGGGGTGGCTGAACGGAGAAGTAGCTCTACTAGGACCCAGAGAGAGAGACACTAGGACCTAGAGATGGATGGACAGATAGACAGACAGATCAACTAAACTAGGATGGATGGAGAGTCCCAGATTCCAAGGCCAGAGGGGTCCATTGTGACCATCCATCCGACCCCCTGCGTGACCCAGGCCCGAGAACTGCCCCCCAGTGATTCCCGGAGCAGAGCTTTAGAAAATCACCCAATCGAGAGCTCACTTTAAACTCCAGGAGCAAGCTGGCGAGAGAAGCCACCTGTCTATGTCCACAGGTGCCCGGCTGTGTTCCCGGGGCCTTGTCCGGCGCAGGGAGCTCTGTGTGTCTCAGGGCCAGCGGCGCGTCCTGCTGAGAGTGGTGGCTGGGGGGAAACCAGCCCAGCGCCGAGCAGCGCTCAGACAGAGCCAGCGCCGGTCTCGTTCCTTCCAAACACGCCAGGCCCTGAGTGCAGAACTTCCCTGGCCCCGAGACTCCCTGGGGTGCCAGCTAAAGCCCTCTCCTCTCCTCCTCCATCCAGTCTCTGCAGGCCGGTCTCGGAGCCGGTCCCAGGCCTGGTGACCTTCTCTCTGCTGGCCGCGGCCACCGCCTCTGGCATCCTCTAGCACAGATACCGACAGTGAGGGCGGCCGTGACAGCGGAGCCAGGGAGGCCTGTTCTGCAGCCCGCAGCGGCCAGTGCTCACTGCACACGGCAGGGAGGGGACGAGCGGCTGGAGCTGGGGCATGGGCAGCGTGGGGCGGTGACGCTGGGGCCAGGAGAGAGCCCAGGGACCTGCATGGTGCACGCCAGCCTGGGAGGCTCAGACGGGATCTGTGCTAGGGATCGCCACCAGCGCCGCAGCCGTGAGCCAGCGAGCGCCGGGGGCTGCTCATCACCGTGCCCTCGGTGCCGCCAGCTGGCGAGGGACAGGAGACGGGCTGTGACCGAACACCGCCACTCCCATCCCGCGGCCAGGAGCTCCCGGACCCCCGGGCAGCAGGGGCCGATCGGGTCTCCACACCCAGCGCTCAGCAATGACAAGACGCCGTCAGGGCTGGACGGTCGGCGGGCGCCGCGGTGACATGGCTCCTGTCAGCACCGCGAGGCAGGAAAGCCGGACAGGGCCTCTCGCTGGGCTGATCCAGCGTCCGTTGGGAGTCAGCCGGACGACGCCCGCCGGGCTTTGGATCAGACAGCCAATGGCTGCGGCAGCGGAGGGGAGAGCCCCAGCCGCCATGAGGCTGCGCCCCCTTACCAGCCAGCGCTCGGTTACTGCAATGGTGGGCAGAAACCTACATCCTGCCCTTCGGTCCGTGCCCAGGTTCCCGGTAATGTATTAGGAGTATTACGGCAGCGCCTAGGCCCCCCCAGCCATGGCCCCAGCCCCCA
>NW_020712104.1:0-2243 GCF_002925995.2 Terrapene triunguis | reverse complement strand
ACAATGGTACAGGATAACTAAAAACAATTTCATTCATGAGTCCTACATTGTCCCCCTTTTGACCCTTCAAACCAGGGGTATTGAATGGGTCACACTTTATGTAATTGTTTTAAGGCAGAACCAACATAACAGTTAGGATTACTAATAGGACAATGATGGGATGAAAAATTATATTTACAACTGCTGACCAGGTGGCCTGCTTCTACAACACCTTGCCCCTTTATTTATGATTATTACAGCAGTTGTTGTTATTGTAGGGCACAGGTGATCTGTTGCAAACAAACCAAACAATTATAAAACCATTACCATTACAATAATTGGGTACATTGACAAAGAAGATGAGGCCCAAGTTTGATGCTGCAATAGCCATCAAACAATAAAAGTCACTGAGGTCAGGACCTTCTTAAGCACACACAACAAATAAGATTTTGTAGGAGTACCACAGTTGTCATGCAAGGTTAAGCTGATTTGGACTTAAACTAACATTTAGTTGCTAAAATGTTGCAGAATTTCCTATTTTTAACAGTTGTTCTTAAGAGGTTTTTGGGGACCTGAAAGATGGGGCCCTACAATTATGGGCCAAGGTTTTACAGGTTATGGGGGCCCAAGAACTACCCTTTAGGGCTTGGGGAAGTAGAACCAGAGTGCATAGAGGAAAGTGTGGAATTAACAATACAAGCAAATGTAACTAACAATACAAATGTATTAATAACAAAAATTAACAACAAAATGACTATTAGAGAACCTAACAAAAAATAAACCTGATACATTGGGGACCAAAGTCCTTTGGACACAAGTGGTGATTGATAAGTTGGATGGACATGGGGGAAGTAGAGAGAGGAAAAGACATTTGCCCTGTCTAGTGTAGTATCCCCTCTTTTTCTGGACCCAAGGCTAGCACAGGACACCACTAGAGACAGACACAGAACATGGAACACAGAACACTGAACACAGACTTTGTCATGACACTATAACCATGGTATTTTATAACTCTTCAGCTGGTACCAGCTCTCCTGATGTTCTGGTTTAGAGCCTGCAAGATAAAAGCTTGGAAACAAATTAGCACAGTGCTTCCACCATGGCAGAACCTGCTTAGTTTCTGCCACAGTGTGTTTGGTACTTGGGGCTGCACAAATGCTAATTAAGTGGTGCATTTCTTGTGAGTGTAAATTTTTTCTTTCTCTTAGTAAAAGGGCGTTAACACTTCATCTAGAAAAAAAATTTATGTTTTAAAATCTTCAGCCATTTTGCCATAGCCTGGAGATCTGAGGCAGAAGCAGGCACTGTTGTTAACTGTTTCAATGGCATTTTGGCCCTGGGAGGAGGAATTTACCCAAATATTTTAAATATCCCCCTTCCCAATCTCCAGAGGGGTCCCAAAGGTCTGCCCCCTTCTGGGGTTTCAAATGTTTCTTCTCCTGATGTTACTGCTGCTGTAAGATTTGAGAGTGCTGTTTTAACTCTCTGTACCCAACCTGTTTTCAGTTTCTCTATCTGTTGCTTGCCTGGGCCCGATCCTGCTTTTTTTAATAAACAGTTTCTTTCCATGGGCACAAGCCTTGTTTCACTACTAATTTAGCAAGGAGGGTGGGCTTTCCAACTAGCCCCACCCTTCCTGGTCCCGTTCCTTAAACATTTTCTTTAAAATTGTGAAATTACCACAATATTACTTACAAAAAAACAAAACAAACAAACAAACATAAACCACACGACACTGCCCAAACTCCTATATCCTTCAGAGTTTGATTTAACAGAACAAGATCTGTATCTTATGTTTTTAACCCACTCTGGGCCAGAGGGAGAGACGCTAAGCCTCCCTCTGTATTACTCGGTCTGCTACCACCGAGGATTCATACACCAATTATACAAATCCTTCCCCGGATCAGAGTGAGAAACACTAAGTTCTCCTCTTTAGCTCAGTCTTGCTACGGCTGAGGGTGTATGTACCTTTATAACACAATTTAAACCTAAACTCCTATATCCTTCAGAGTTTGGTTAATCCTTCCCCGGATTATGTACCTTTATAACACAATTTAAACCTAAACTCCTATATCCTTCAGAGTTTGGTTAATTAACTGAAAGTTTACACTCTTTTTCCTATAGTGCCAGGCTTGCTAAAGCTGGCGGTGTGCACACCAGTTTTATAATAACTGTGGATTCTATGCTTGCTCCCCCTTTCGCATTCTCCACCAATAATGTTGTCCCACAAACTTATACAGGATCGTTTTAGGGGTCAAGGCAAA
>NW_020712103.1:0-1225 GCF_002925995.2 Terrapene triunguis | reverse complement strand
GTGGTCTTCAGCTGGCTAAAGAAGGAGCCTCTCCACCCCCCCAGGATGCTTGAAGGAAACTGAAACAAGAGACAGTAACTACAGGGGTTGTGAGAGATTGCTGGACCCAGGCTAAAGGGAGATTAGCCTGTAAAAGGGAGCATTCTGGAACTGGTGAGGAACTTATCTGTATTTAGTTTGATTAGGCATAGATTTGTGCATTTTATTTTATTTTGCTTGTGACTTACTTTGTTCTGTCTGTTACTACTTTGAACCACTTAAATCCTACTGTCTGTATTTAATAAAATCACTTTTTATTTAGTAATCTACTCAGAGTATGTATTAATACCTGGGGGAGCAAACAGCTGTGCATATCTCTCTATCAGTGTTATAGAGGGCGAACAATTTATGAGTTTGCCCTGCATAAGCTTTATGCAGGGTAAAACGGATTTATCTGGGTTTAGACCCCATTGGAAGTTGGGCATCTGAGTGCTAAAGACAAGCACACTCCTGTGAGCTGTTTTTGGGTAAACTTGCAGCTTTGGGACAAGTGATTCAGACCCTGAGTCTGTGTTGGAGACAGCCAGGAGTGGCTGGCTCAGCAAGACAGGGTGCTGGAGTCCTAAGCTGGCAGGGAAAACAGAAGCAGGGGTAGTCTTGGCACATCGGGTGGCAGCTCCCAAGGGGGTTTCTGTGATCCAACCCGTCACACACGGGACTCGGGCGAAGGGGCTGTGTAACTGTGGCATACATGTTCCAGTTCAGACTGCAGCCCGAGTTCTGGGACCCTCCTGTGACAGTGTACCCCATAAGGCTTTATGGGGAGGGGGTGCTTATAAATGTATGTATGACATAACTGGAATATGTTTTGTGCTGCCTGTGCCATGTAACATATCTCCGTAAAGGTTATGGTCTACTATATCTATTCATCCTATTTGTACATATATATATATATATATCATTTTCTACTTGAGGTTAAGAATATGGGCTGTATGCTTGCTTGGTTTCTAAGTAAGCTTTGGGAGGCATTTGGTCAGCTTCTTTAGGAAGGAATTCACCAGGTTAAGTACCTGATCAGGAAACACTTGGGGAACAATGCATCTTGGAATGCTCCAATCCACATAAGAAGTCTTCCTGGAGACATGCAAGATACCATGTGGACAATGGCTTCAGCCTGTAAAGACTGAGTCATGCAGGGACATGTGACTTGCCCAGGTGACTCCAGAACTCCATCTTGGAGCTGGAC
>NW_020712102.1:0-6012 GCF_002925995.2 Terrapene triunguis | reverse complement strand
CTTTCAGAACTCTTGGGTGAATGCCATCTGGTCCCGGTGACTTGTTACTGTTAAATTTATCAAATTCCAAAATCTCCTCTAATGACACTTCAATCTGTGACAATTCCTCAGATTTGTCACCTACAAAGGACGGCTCAGGTTTGGGAATCTCCTTAACATCCTCAGCCGTGAAGACTGAAGCACAGAATTCATTTAGTTTCTCCTCAATTACTTTATCATCTTTAAGTGCTCCTTTTGTATCCGGATCGTCCAGGGGCCCCACGGGTTGTTTAGCAGACTTCCTGCTTCTGGAGTACTTTAAAAACATTTTGTTATTACCTTTTGAGTTTTTGGCTAGCTGTTCTTCAAACTCCTTTTTAGCCTTTCTTATTACATTTTTACACTTAATTTGGCAGTGTTTATGCTCCTTTCTATTTACCTCACTAGGATTTGACTTCCCCTTTTTAAAAGATGCCTTTTTATCTCTCACTGCTTGTTTTACATGGTTGACTTTAATGGTGCAATATTAAGATGTTCTCTGGTACAAAAGATGTCTGCATATATGTAAATAGGTCTTTTTGTGTTTGTCCTGTGAGGTTCTTTACATAGAACTCTTATGCGTACATTTAAATTGTTGATCAATACATTTTATGTCAGCTGAGAAAGAAGATTAGAGACACACTTAAAAACAGAGACATGCACATTCATAACTGCTTTATAATTAAAAGTGGCTCCATGAGTTTTGTCCAAATTTTCAATATTAGTCTTTTTGGTATGAGACTATGTGTGAGAAATTGTAACCCAAAATAATGTGTTTGTGAAAGGTAGAAAAAGATTTACAATAGTGATTAGAGTAGAATGGCCAGGGTAATCTTTTACAGTGCGAGTAATTAACATTTGGAACAATTTTCAAAGGGTGATGCTGGATTCTCCACCACTGGAAATTTTTAAATTGAGATTGGATGATTTTCTGACATATATGCTCTAGGAATCTGGGGGGGAACGGAGTTTTGTGGCATTTGTTATACAGGAGGTCAGTCCAGATGACCACAGTGATCCCTCCTGGCCTTGGAATATGTGACACTACAGTGTAGCTATAAAAAATATATTGATAAGCTACAGATATACCAGAGTAGTTAGTATATTTGAGGTCTGATAGTCATTTGCATAAATCCCTTCATGCCACTATGGTGTAAAGGAGTTAGAATATAAATGAGAAGTAGGCTTTTATTATTTTGTTATATTTTGCAACAAAATTCAGATTCTGCTTATTATGTTTAATTTCTTAACCGAACACAAGTTAAAAAAATCTGTCTCCAATTTTAAATGCCTCTATATGTGTATTGTGAAGACATTCTAATATTCTGATTTTACTTCTTCTGAAGAGGATGACTGAATTATTGCAGTGAGTAAAATTAAGTGAAGTCAGTTGAGAATAAGTGAAAATGCCACTACCAACTGAAAATCAACACACTGAAAAACTATTAGAACTAAGGCTCTAGCATAATTACATAAAGCTGTAGGCAGAGTTGATCTCATTTATTAGAAGATGCTTGTTGCGCCAGAAAACTAGTGTAATATGAGCTCATTTTGTAAAATGTACAGCAGGTCTTTAAATGACATCAGTGAAACGTGTTTAACTTTTAAAATGAGGGAAAATTCACTTTATCAAAAACTGTAATGCCGTCTACTATATACCCTTGTCAATCATTAATTCTAAACTCAGTACTCTTTCCCATGATGAGACAGTTATGGAGTGCATTAGGTGTCATATTTTATCAATGGTTTTATTAGACAGCATTGTTCGTAGATGTTGAACGAGACACAGAAACCACCGATAGCTAGTGAAATTCTCTACTGCACACTTGTTAATTCTTTCAGAAACTCCTATCCTGATTCAGTTGTGACCCTCGGAACCCCTCAATGCCAACAGGCAGAGGACCACCCTTATGGTGTAACTCACATCAGGCCTGACACACTCATTCCCCCAGCATGCTGATAATATATATCTCAAAAGTGTCATGTAAGGCAGGGGTTCTCAGACTTTTGTACTGGTGACTCCTTTCACATACCAAGCCTCTGAGTGTGACACCTCCCCCCCATACATTAAAAACACTTTTTTATATTTAACACCATTATAAATGCTGAAGGCAAAGCGGGGTTTGGGGTGGAGGCTGACAGCTCGAGATCCCCCATGTAATAACCTCACGACCCCCTGAGGGGTCCCGACCCCTGGTTTGAGAACCCCTGAGGTAAGGTATCGTATGTAAGCTGGTGACATGCTGGTCCTGAAAATAATTGTGTGATGTATGTACAGGTTGCGTACAAAGAGTTATAGATGGGTGCTGAAAATAAAATGTTTGAGAGGCAGAGCTTAAAACCTAGCATGCCCTAGACCAGCGGTCGGCAACCTTTCAGAAGTGATGTGACAAGTCTTCATTTATTCACTCTAATTTAAGGTTTTGCATGCCAGTAATACATTTTAACTTTTTTAGAAGGTCTCTTTCTAGAAGTCTATAATATATAACTAAACTATTGTTGTATGTAAAGTAAATAAGGTTTTTAAAATGTTTAAGAAGCTTCATTTAAAATTAAATTAAAATGCAGAACCCCTCAGTGGCCAGGACTTGGGCAGTAAGAGTGCCACTGAAAATCAGCTCGTGTGCTGCCTTCGGCATGCATGCCATAGGTTGCCTACCCCTGTCCTAGACAAAGAATGTGTATTTACTCATATGGGTCAAACTTTGTAAGCCAAAGGACAATGCAAGTACATTTACATATAAGGTAAACAAAGCCATCAAGCTAAACAAGTGAAGGATAATTGAATAACCACGCTGGGGGACAGAATCTGTACCCCAGGAATCCTTCCTGGCTCTTGAGGCAGGGGCAATGTACTTTGAGTAATAACAGGGGAGCAAAAAGATTTTTGTTATCCTTTACTGAGGAGATACAGGGTACAACACCCTTCAAGTCTGGCGATGCTGGTAATTTACTGTAAGTAAGAAAACTGCTTATGCAAAGATTTTAATGTGCTAAGATTAAGTTTTAGTTACTAGAAAGTAGTTTTGTTTTATTTTATTTGTAACCAGACCTGCCTCTTTTTCTCTTGCTTAGTATCACTTAAATCTCTGAACTTCATTATTTTTGTTTATTATAAAGCCATCTCAATTCTGTGTATTAAAGTGAAACGTGAGTCTTTCACTAACTGAACAGGCTGATGTGTGCTCTTTCTCTTTGGAGTCAGAGAACTTAACAATTTCTGTGAGTGTCCAGTGAAAGGGACTGGACAATGCAGGGAGACCTCTCTGGGGAACTGGGGTTCACTGATCGTTAACTGCAAGGCAAGGCTTAGACTAGCAGAATCTTGAAGAGTTTGCTGGCAAGGCCAGGAACTGACACACAGTTTAGCAGCGGCAAAGTCTCACTCTTGCTAAGGCAGAGCAGTTACACAGTGGCTCACAGTTGTGGGTGTCCTGAGCAAAATGTCACAACAGTACCCCTGTGTCAGTATATAAACAGATGGGTAGTAGGCCTGGTCTGGGGATGCATTCATCTGAAAGTTTTCTGCTTTTTAAGGCTAAAAACCATGATACAATATCATTATGCATTATTATCAATTAAAGATACAAACATTAGGAATAAATCCTGGTCACCTTCTTCATGAAAACGATGGTCTCATTCAAGGTAATTGGAATATAGTTGATATGATCAAAGTGAGTAGGATTTGTAGTATGGTAATTTCTCCACTTTCACTTTTATACCAATCAGAGTAACTATAAAATGGATTTCATCTAGTATTGGTAACTCAAATCAGAATAATCAGTTCTTTACCAGCAAACCCAAAAGTAGTCTCTCCATCTTTCTAAGAGAAGGAGAAAGCAGTCGTTTACTTATTTACTGGCCAGGCACAAGTGTGGAGATTTTGGTAAGGAAGAAGGCAGCATAAACACAAGAAAACATTAAAAATAGTTCACCAAAAATAGTCAAAGAAAGTTTGGTCTTCTCAAGGGTTTTGTCATCATAGTTGTACATTTGCTCTTTGCTGCCTTCTTGTTCCAGGCAAAGATCAGGGTGACTGCACATTTAAGGTCACAGAAACTTTTGCACCAGTCACTAACAAACAGATCAGATACACCTCTACCCCAATATAACACGACCCGATATAACACTAATTTGGATATAGCGCGGTAAAGCAATGCTCGGGGAGGCGGGGCTGCGCACTCCGGCAGATCAAAGCAAGTTCAATATAACACGGTTTCACCTATAACACGGTAAGATTTTTTTGGCTCCTGAGGACAGCGTTATATTGGGGTAGAGATGTATTAAGCAAAGTTATTTTTCACAGAAACTCACGCATTAGCATTTACTTTTAGACCGAAAGTGATGACCTAGCTTTTTGTGACAAGCCAGGCAATATACTTTGGTTATTTCTGAGGGCTGTGCTAGATATGAGCAGAATTAAATATATCCAGGAGTTGTAATGAAGCCTGATGGGAGCAATATATTCTTGTGTTACAACACACTATTCCTAGAGCTAGCCTTTTGGCTTACATCTATCTGTATTAGGAGGTATTTAATTAGTTGTTCTATCATGTTGAATGAGTTAGTTTTGTTACTATGAAACAACAGCTATGTGAATATTAATCTTACTAAATTAATTATTAATGTTAAGCATGTGCTTAAGTGCTTTTGTGGACCTTAGATTTAACCAAATTGAACAAATGATTTTATGGGAGCTCCTAAAAAGCAATGTATGGTAATCCAATTACAAACTTGTGGTGGCCAGATAGCGATCAGATTTTTCAAGACTTGATTCCAACAAGAGACATTATGGGCTTTCAAATTTTATGATGATTGCTTCTAAAGACTATATAGCTAGGTGTACCAAAATACTTATTTATTACCCCTGCTATGGCAAATTCTATAGGGCACGAGGCATTATTTCACCAAAAATAAATTTGTTAATAACTTACATTGATAATTCATATAGCTGACTTAAACTAGTTACCTGTTTTTATGAAAATTCCCACCAATTTATTCTTCATGACTACTCCCTTTTGCGAACTTTCAGGAGACACGTATGTTTTGCAATAAAATATGCAAAAATCTCTAAAATCCCTGGACTGAGAGTTTAGAGCTCTCAACTGCATACTATATTTGCTAAGAAATAGAATAATTCACGTGCTCATATCTTTTTCTTCAAAAGTCATATTTATAGTCTTGCTCAGACTGTTTAAGGTTTTCCTCCTGCTTTGTAAGATTCTCTTTTTGTGCATTGGGGAGATCAAAGTTCTATCTATGTTTTAAGTTCATTGTTGAGCTGGAGTTATATGGGCAGCTTGGTGTGAGACTGAAGAACAACACAGAGAGAGGAAGGATGGTCTGTTGATTAAGGACAGGACTGATCAGGAGATCTGGGTACTATTCCTCCATCTACCACAGATATCCTGACTGACCATTCAGAAGCCACCACCCAAAAGCAGTCATGATTAATTGTTGCGACTTTAGTCTCAGAGTAATTTGCAGTTACATCCCATGGTGGGTTTGGTGGCATAGTACCAGGATGTCCTGATGATCATACCTGTGCTTGAACCAAAAAACCATCCATCTCTGTCCTGAAGCCAAGTTGAATATAAGGGGGCACCACAGACAAGTAAAGATTTGGAAAGTAAATCTATATAGTGTAAAACAAGATTTTCTGAATCTTTATATATAAATATATAATTAAATCCATGTGTGTTTTCCCCAGTATTCTAGGCACATCAGGAATTCTTAGACAAAATAAAATTGCCTTGTGCATACTAAAGATTTACTCTGAATAATTTATAGACTTATGGTATATACCACAGTGCATATACACCTTGATTATTAAATGCAGTAGCATCCCCTTCCTTTATTATGTCATACCTCATTAAATATTTTACAACTACAATTAATGAGAGAAGATATTCAATAGTTCCCTGACAATTTTGAATTGATTCATATTAGGTTAAATTCCTTTCTCTGGCAATTCAGTCTTCTTCCAAAATATGA
>NW_020712101.1:0-2117 GCF_002925995.2 Terrapene triunguis | reverse complement strand
AGGTTAAATTCCTTTCTCTGGCAATTCAGTCTTCTTCCAAAATATGATAAAATCCATGGCAAGTATCAAGAAGCATTTGCAGAATTAATTTGATATCCTGGCTTAGCCATGACAAGAATTTAACAAAAAGCTACAGTAGCAAATCTAAAAGACAGTAACAATTTAAAAATATATTTTTTATATTTTAAGTAAAATGTATTTTAATGAGTATTATAAGCTACAGCAAGTGTGTAGTTTCTATAGAGAAAAACATATTTTACAGTATGCTCTACTACTGATAGTCTGTATGCACACTTGGGGCTTAGTATGGCACTTGTAGATTCCATAGGTCTTACTGGATCTCCTTTTGCTCTGCCTTATCTAAAGCAGAGTAAACTGAATGCTCATTACAGGTGCATTTCTCGCACTGCTCAGTTATAAAGCAGTTTGGGAGAAATAGGAAAATAGATTGGAGCAGATTCCTTCTCTAACTCTCTAATCAGCCAGGAAGGGTTTAGAAGGGAGATGGCTCTAATATTGCTTCCAACATAAGAACATAACATAAGAACGGCCGTACCGGGTCAAACCGAAGGTCCATCTAGCCCAGTATCCTGTCTACTGACAGTGGCCAATGCCAGGTGCCCCAGAGGGAGTGGACCAACAGGCAATGATCAAGTGATCTCTCTCCTGCCATCCATCTCCACCCTCTGACAAACAGAGGCTAGGGACACCATTCCTTACCCATCTTGGCTAATAGCCATTAATGGACTTAACCAGCATGAATTTATCCAGTTCTCTTTTAAATGCTGTTATAGTCCTAGCCTTCACAACCTCCTCAGGTAAGGAGTTCCACAAGTTGACTGTGCGCTGCGTGAAGAAGAACTTCTTTGTATTTGTTTTAAACCTTCTGCCTATTAATTTCGTTTGGTGACCCCTATTTCTTGTATTATGGGAATAAGTAAATAACGTTTCCTTATCCACTTTCTCCACATCACTCATGATTTTATATACCTCTATCATATCTCCACTTAGTCTCCTCTTTTCCAAGCTGAAGAGCCCTAGCCTCTTTTATCTCTCCTCATATGGGACCAATTCCAAACCCCTAATCATTTTAGTTGCCCTTTTCTGAACCTTTTCTAGTGCCAGTATATCTTTTTTTAGATGATGAGACCACATCTGTACGCAGTATTCGAGATGTGGGCGTACCATTGATTTATATAAGGGAAATAATATATTCTCAGTCTTATTCTCTATCCCCTTTTTAATGATCCCTAACATCCTGTTTGCTTATTTGACTGCCTCTGCACACTGCACGGACATCTTCAGAGAACTATCCACGATGACTCCAAAATCTTTTTCCTGACTTGTTGTAGCTAAATTAGCCCCCATCATATTGTATGTATAGTTGGGGTTATTTTTTCCAATGTGCATTACTTTACATTTAGCCACATTAAATTTCATTTGCCATTTTGTTGCCCAATCACTTAGTTTTGTGAGATCTTTTTGAAGTTCATCACAGTCTGCTTTGGTCTTAACTATCTTGAGCAGTTTAGTATCATCTGCAAACTTTGCCACCTCACTGTTTACCCCTTTCTCCAGATCATTTATGAATAAGTTGAATAGGATTGGTCCGAGGACTGACCCTTGGGAAACACCACTAGTTACCCCTCTCGATTCTGAGAATTTACCATTAATTCCTACCCTTTGTTCCCTATCTTTTAACCAGTTCTCAATGCATGAAAAGACCTTCCCTTTTATCCCATGACAACTTAATTTACGTAAGAGCCTTTGGTGAGGGACCTTGTCAAAGACTTTCTGGAAATCTAAATACACTGTGTCCACTGGATCCCCCTTGTCCACATGTTTGTTGACCCCTTCAGAGAACTCTAATAGATTAGTAAGACACGATTTCCCTTTATAGAAACCATGTTGACTATTGCTCAACAGTTTGTTTTTCTATTTGTCTGACAATTTTATTCTTAACTATTGTTTCGACTAATTTGCCCGGTACCGACATTAGACTTACCGGTCTGTAATTGCCGGGATCACCTCTAGAGCCCTTTTTAAATATTGGCGTTACATTAGCTAACTTCCAGTCATTGGGTACAGAAGCTGATTTAAAGGACAGGTTACAAACC
>NW_020712100.1:0-2888 GCF_002925995.2 Terrapene triunguis | reverse complement strand
AAAGAGTGTAAACTTTCAGTTAATTAACCAAACTCTGAAGGATATAGAAGTTTAGGTTTAAATTGTGTTATAAAGGTACATAATCCGGGGAAGGATTAACCAAACTCTGAAGGATATAGGAGTTTAGGTTTAAATTGTGTTATAGAGGTACATACACTCTCAGCCGTAGCAAGAGTGAGCTAAAGAGGAAAACTTAGTGTTTCTCACTCTGATCCGGGGAAGGATTTGTATAATTGGTGTATGAACCCTCGGTGGTAGCAGACCGAGTAATACAGAGGGAGGCTCAGTGTCTCTCCCTCTGGCCCAGAGTGGGTTAAAAACATAAGATACAGATCTTGTTCTGTTAAATCAAACTCTGAAGGATATAGGAGTTTGGGCAGTGCAGTGTGGTTTATGTTTGTTTGTTTGTTTTGTTTTTTTGTAAGTAATATTGTGGTAATTTCACAATTTTGAAAAAAATGTTTAAGGAACGGAACCAGGAAGGGTGGGGGCTAGTTAAAAAGCCCACCCTCCTTGCTAAATTGGGAGTGGAAAAAGCTTGTACCCATGGAAAGGACCTGTTTATTGGAAAAAGCAGAATCGGGCCCAGGCAAGCAAAAAATAAAGAAACTAAAAAACAGGTTAGGTACAGAGAGTTAAAACAGCACTCTCAAATCTTACAGCAGCAGTAACATCAGGAGAAGAAACATTTGAGACCCCAGAAGGGGGCAGACCTTTGGGACCCCTCTGGAGATTGGGAAGGGGGATATTTGGGATATTTGGGTAAATTCCTCCTCCCAGGGCCAAAATGCCATTAAAACAGTTAACAACAGTGCCTGCTTCTGCCTCAAATCTCCAGGCTATGGCAAAATGGCTAAAAATTTTAAAACAAAAATTTTTTTTCTAGATAAAGTGTTAATGCCCTTTTACTGAGAGAAAGAAAAATTTACACTCACAAAAAATGCACCACTTAATTAGCATTTGTGCAGCCCCAAGTACCAAACACACTGTGGCAGAAACTAAGCAGGTTCTGCCATGGTGAAAGCACTGTGCTAATTTGTTTCCAAGCTTTTATCTTTCAGGCTCTAAACCAAAACATCAGGAGAGCTGGTACCAGCTGAAGAGTTATAAAATCCCATGGTTATAGTGTCATAACAAAGTCTGTGTTCAGTGTTCTGTGTTGCATGTTCTGTGTCTGTCTCTAGTGGTGTCCTGTGCTAGCATTGGGTCCAGAAAAAGAGGGGATACTACACTAGACAGGGCAAATGTCTTTTCCTCTCTCTACTTCCCCCATGTCCATCCAATTTATCAATCACCACTTGTGTCCAAAGGATTTTGGTCCCCAGTGCATCATTGTTAGGTTCTCTAATAGTCATTTTGTTGTTAATTTTTGTTATTAATACATTTGCATTGTTAGTTACATTTGCTTGTATTGTTAATTCCACACTTTCCTCTATGCACTCTGGCTCTACTTCCCCAAGCCCTAAAGGGTAGTTCTTGGGCCCCCATAACCTGTAAAACCTTGGCCCATAATTGTAGGGCCCCATCTTTCAGGTCCCCAGAAACCTCTTGAGAACAACTGTTAAAAATAGGAAATTCTGCAACATTTTAGCAACTAAATGTTAGTTTAAGTCCAAATCAGCTTAACCTTGCATGACAACTGTGGTACTCCTACAAAATCTTATTTGTTGTGTGTGCTTAAAAAGGTCCTAACCTCAGTAACTTTTATTGTTTGATGGCTATTGCAGCATCAAACTTGGGCCTCATCTTCTTTGTCAATGTACCCAATTATTGTAATGGTAATGGTTTTATAATTGTTTGGTTTGTTTGCAACAGATCACCTGTGCCCTACAATAACAACAACTGCTGTAATAATCATAAATAAAGGGGCAAAGTGTTGTAGGAGCAGCCCACCTGGTCAGCAATTCTAAATATAATTTTTCATCCCATCATTGTCCTATTAGTAATCCTAACTGTTATGTTGGTTCTGCCTTAAAACAATTACATAAAGTGTGACCCATTCAATGCCCCTGGATTGAAGGGTCAAAAGGGGGACAATGTAGAACCAATGTGAATGAAATTGTTTTTAGTTATCCTGTACCATTGTAACTTCTGTTCACCATTTCATTACACTTGCCATTTTGCCTACATTGTAACTTTCATTACACTTTCCATTTTGCCTACATTGTAACTTCTGTGCCATATTGTAATTCAAACCCCATTTTAAAACGCTTACTCCATTTTGTAAGGGCTTGCTGCAACCTTCATTGTTGCAAACCCTGCTGTAATTTTATTAGTCTAATTAAGATGTGTGAATGAGGGATGCATGGGTGATAGAATCAACCTCCAGCACCAGCCCGTCCTGATGAGATAAAGTTCAAATACCAACGGCTGAAGAACTAGACAACAGCCCTAACTCAAGCAAGAAGCATCCGCCCTAAAAAGAAACAACAGAAGGAAAATCAAAGCCAGGTCCCAGGCTGACAGTCACGCCTGCAATTGACGGGTGATCAAGCACCAAACCCAGAGGCGGCCTGACACAGCGAGACCTAGGAACTTTGAATCCAAACTAAACTCCTATAAAAAAGGAAGGGTGAGATGAGAGACTTTGGGTAACGTTCTGCTATCAACATCAAGGAGCATCGGTGCGCGCCCGACAGAGACCCGGCTCCTCCTCGTGCTCAGCTTTCCTGGCCAGTTAGCTGTCACGAGCTCCAATCCCAAGCTGCGAACTCAAACTACAATCAGGACTGGTAACTATCCAGCAGCTGCAGAACATTTTGGTGTGTGTGTGTGTGTGTGTAAGTGTATGTGTATAAGCATTAAGGTATTTGCTAATAGTTACAGATTAATAATAAATGTGGCATCTTTGTCTTGACCCCTAAAACGATCCTGTATAAGTTTGTGGG
>NW_020712099.1:0-3160 GCF_002925995.2 Terrapene triunguis | reverse complement strand
CTGTCAGCATTCACAGACCACAGTAAGAACAGACCCAGTTCGTCACATCTCTCCCCCCTCCGAGACCGAACTGAGCGGGGTCACTTTAGCCAGTGACCCGGGGAAGTTCGAACCTAGCCCCGTTCCCATGGATGCCCCAGCATCCCTCCCATTCCTGGGTGAGAATTACACCAGGCCCCTCCAGTTTCACGCCCCCCCTTAGGTCGGGGGTGCTCGAGGGCATTCGCCGTTCGCATGTGGGAAGGGTTATGCGGCCTGTGCCCTTTTCCCACCCCAATACCCCTGGGGTTCCAACTGGGCTGGGGTCTTCTCCCAGCACTCCAGTCTGGAGGTCTGTGCTTCGGGCTCTCTTGGTTCAGAGCCCCCCTTTTAACCTTGGCCACCCTCTGGACAGGCTCCTCTATGCTGGGCAAGGGTCCTACAACCGTTTTCCCCTTGTCCCGGGCCTTCCTCCCCCTCTGACAGGGGTCACAGGATCGGCAGTACTGTCGGACAGTAACAAAGACCCCAGGCCAGTAAAAGCTCCGTAGCAGCCTCTGCTGGGTACGCCAGGTTCCCTGGTGCCCTGAGAGGGGGGTGTCATGGGCCCGGTACAGCAGCTGGCGGCGATACTTCTGGGGTACCACCAGCTGCCTCCTGATCCCTCCTGACTCCATTTTCCCTGGGGGAGCCCATTCTCAGTACAGGAACCCCTTCTCCCACAGGAACCTTTTCCGGCCACCCCTCCCCATGATCTGTACCGCACCGAGGTCGGCCAGGTCCCTTATCTTCCGCAAGGAGGGATCTTTCTGCACCTCGGCCTGGAACTCAGCAGCTGGGACAGGGATGGCCACCTGTTCTCTCTCGCCGGCTGGGTCTGAAGCCGCAGCCTCCCTGAGCCGTGTCCCTGGGTGTTCCCTCCCCACCCGGTTAGGGTCCTGCGCCTTGGGCAAGGAGCCCTCCCCAAGGCCAGGGCGCAGTGCCCCTCGCCGGCTCTGACTGCGGGTCACAACCAGTGCATTCTGGGGGTTGCTTGGCCAGTCCTCCAGGTCCCCCCCCATCAACACCTCAGTGGGCAAATACGGGTGTACCCCCACGTCCTTGGGGCCCTCCTTGGCCCCCCACTTCAGGTGTACCCTCGCCACGGGCACTTTGACTGGTGTTCCGCCCACTCCCGTCAGGGTCAGGTGGGTGTTGGGCACCACCTGATCTGAGGCCACCACCTCGGGCCGGACCAGTGTCACCTCTGAGCCCGTATCCCAGTATCCATTGACCTGCTTCCCATCCACCTCCAGGGAAACAAGGTACTCACTCCGGAGGGACCGCCCCGCGCCCACCGTATAAACCAAAAACCCTGAGTCTGGAGCATCCAGCCCCCCAGAGGAGCTGGTCTGGAGCTCTCCTCCCTCCTTAGCAGGTGGTACTCTGCCAGCCCCCCTTCCTTGGGAATGCTGCCTCTCGCCCAGCTGGGTCTCTACCCAGTCAACCCTCTGTGGGTTCGGTCTGCTCAGTCTGTCCCTGAGCCTGGGGCACTGGGCCCGTATGTGACCTCTCTGGTCACAGTGATAGCAGACCCTGTCCCATGGGTCCCCTCGAGTGGGTTGGATGGACCTGACGCTGGATCTTCCCCTTTGGTGGGGTTTTTCCGTATTTTCCCGCTGGGAGGTCCCATGGTGACTCTCGCTCTGCGTTGTGGTGAGACTGTTCCTTTGGGACTCCTCCCTGTTATCCCCTGCCCGACTGTTCACAAACTCGTCGGCCAACTGGCCTGCGTGCTGCGGGTTCTCTGGCTTTTGGTCCATCAACCATCGCCTCAGGTCGGATGGGCACTGCTCATACACGTGCTCCAGTACGAATAGGTCAAGCAGGTCCTCCATAGTTTGGGCCCCCGCCGTCCACTTGCGGGCATACCCCTGCGCCCGGTTGGCTAGTTGCAGGTATGTGACCTCACGGGTTTTACGCTGATTCCGGAACCTTTGCCGGTACATCTCAGGGGTCAGCCCAAACTCGCGGAGCAGGGCCTTTTTGAACAGTTCGTAGTTCCCTGTCTCCGCCCCTTTCAGTCGGCTGTACACTTCCCTAGCTGTGGGGTCCAGTGAGGGAATGAGAAACTGGAGCCTGTCTGCAGGGTCAACCTGGAGCAGCTCGCAGGTATTCTCAAAGGCCGTCAGGAAGGTATCCATGTCCTCCCCCTCCTTACGCTGGGCCAGCAAGCACTTATCAAATCTCTTTGCAGTCTTGGGTCCCCCCTCGCTCACCGCAGCTGGGGCCCCACTGCTCTTCAGCCTGGCCAGTTCCAGCTCATGCTGACGCTGTTTTTCCCGTTCTACCCGCTCTTCCCGCTCATGCTGACGTTGTCTCTCCTTCTCTTCCCGCTCCTGCTTCAGTTCTTGCTGCCTTAATTCGAGCTCCTTCAGTCTCAGCTCCCTGTCACGTTCCAGTCGCATCCGCTCCAGGGACAGGGAGCTCCGCCGGGACGATCCCCTGCTGGCTGCCGGGGTCAGGGTGCCCTCGGTATTCGCTGGGCTTCCCCCAACCCCTCCCCTAGGTATAGGTAGGCAGGGTCTCGGGGTGTCCTCGGCAGCAGTCTGACCCCTCCCAGCCATGTCAGGCCCCGGGGCCCACGCTGCATCCACCGGGCGGCTTCCCTCAGGGACAGGGCTCGGTTCATCCAAGCGATCCCTCTCCTCCAGCCGGGCAATGAGCTGTTCTTTGGTGGACCTCCCAATGCGCAGCCCCCTCTGCCTGCACAGCTCCACCAGGTCGCTCTTAAGGCGTTTAGCATACATCCTCCTGCTGGCCACTCGCCGGCCTGTGCTCTCCGCTTTCCACCGTTCCAGGGGGACCTCTAGTGTGCCAGCCCTTCTCGAGGTCACCACCTCTCTGCCAGGGTCGAGCTGCAGACTCCTCCGCCCCGGGACCGCTCGCTGCGATCCCCAGGGGACCCTGTTACTGCAACAGTCCTTCTCTCTGGTCAAACACTCCCAGGAGTTAATCGCCCCCTGAAACCGTCTCTCTCTGATTCTTCAGCCCACCTGGTCCCCGTCGATCCCCCTTCGTTTTGCTGCTCCCCAGTCACTTACTGCAGGAAGCGCCGTCCACGGGGTGCAGTAGATCCCACCGCTGCCACCAGTTGTCGCGGAGTGTGGGGGGACTCAGGGCCCTGCACCCCCGGCGCCCT
>NW_020712098.1:2885-3788 GCF_002925995.2 Terrapene triunguis | reverse complement strand
CTAACTGTTTTGGCATTCTTAAAGCCGCTAAACTCCCTAGTCTAGACACTGTTACGTTGGTATAAAAGTGCTTGTTTTAATTCAGAAAGTGAAATAAGCTATGGTGATATAAAGCACCTTTATACCTTTATAACTGTGTTTACTCTAGGGCAGGAGCAGGCAAACTTTTTGGCCTGAGGGCCACATCTGGGTATGGAAATTGTATGGTGGGCCATGAATGCTCACAAAATTGGAGGTCAGGGCCCTGGCTGGTGGGTGTGGGCTCTGGGGTGGGGCCAGAAATCAGGAGTTCAGGGTGCAGGATGGGGCTCCAGGCTGGGGCAGGGGGTTGGGGTGCAGGAGGGGATCAGGGGTACAGGCGCTGGGCGGCTCTTACCTCAAGTAGCTACCAGAAGCAGTGGCATGTCCCTCCTCCGGCTCCTATGCGTAGGTGTGGCCAGGTGGCTCTGCATGCTGCCCTGTCCGCAGGTGCTGCCCCTGCAGCTCCCATTGGCCGTGGTTCCCGGCCAATAGGAGCTGCGGGGGCAGTGGTTGGGGCGGCGGCAGTGTGCGGAGCCCCCTGGATTCCCCTATGTGTAAGAGTTGGAAGAGGGACATGCTGCTGCTTTCGGGAGCTTTGCGGAGTGGGGCAAGCCCCCGACCCCACTCCCCGGCTGGAGCGCCGGAATGGGGCAAGCTCCGGACCCTGCTCCCCAGCAGGAGCTCGAGAGCCAGATTAAAACATCTGGAGGCACGGCTGGCTCTAACTTTTTAGCCGCCCCAAGCAAAAAAAAAAAGAGCGCCGCCCCACCGAAACACCCCCCGGGTGCCGTCCCGCCCCGCTGAAACATCTCCCTGAGCGCCGCGCCGCCAAAAAAACCCCCCACCCCCCCCCAGCGCTGCCTGGCCGAAACAAAAACAACA
>NW_020712098.1:0-2785 GCF_002925995.2 Terrapene triunguis | reverse complement strand
AACCAAAAAAAAAAAAACCCGAGCGCCCCCCACCACCCCAAGATTGGCCGCCCCTTACAATGTGCCGCCCCAAGCGCATGCTTGGTCGGCTGGTGCCTGGAGCCGTCCCTGTCTGGAGGGCCAGATGCAGCCCCTGGGCCGTAGTTTGCTCACCCCTGCTCTAGGGCAGTGGCTCCCAAACTTTAACAGCCCACAAACCCCTTTCTCTAAATTGTGAAATCTTGTGAACCCCCTCCTAAAAATGAATATTTCCAGGGTTTTAAGTTTAAATTTCCTCAGTGTGATGAATGCGCTTGCTTTGCTCTGCATAGCTCTTGGAAGTCCGGAACCACTGGAGAAAGATAAAGTCTCAGGTCTGGTTCGGCATCAAGTCTGTTGCTGTATTTGGTTTTCAGATGTGTATACGAGGAAAACGCTTTCTCACCTAAGTATGTTGCTGAAAATGGTAACAAAATGGCAGCAGCTGTTTCTGCCAGAAGGGGGTATCTCAATCAATTTCTCTTTTTCCTCAGTGTTCAATATCTGTGTTGAGAAAGTGGTATCATCAAAAGGGTTGCGAATCCGGTCATTATCGCCTGACAGCTGGAAAGTATTCCCTGAAAGTTGTGCAAAGTCCTTTTAGGTGTGCAGTTATATTGGTTTTAGTGCACTGATCCAGCTGAAGTTTATGTTCTGCCAGGAAGTCATGGAGATTACTGAAACACTCAGTTTGTTTGTTTTCCAAACAACTTTCCCAGAACTACAACTTCTTTATCATGGATTCAACTCGCTTTTGCTCATTGAAAACTGTTATATGGAGACCTTGAAGAGATAAATTTAGGTCATTAATTCTTGAGAAAATATCTGCTAAATAAGCGAGACTCTGGAGCCGGACATTATTTTCCGTACAGCTGGCAAGGTGGAAAGGGTGGCTGTTGAAAAAAACTAGGATTTCCATTCTAAGTTCAAACAAGCATTTTGCCCCGTGAGAGCCATCTAACTTCAGTATGGGTCAACAGACCATTGTGTACACCACCCATTTCTTCACAAAGTACATGAAATATTCTGGAATTTGTTGGCCGTGATTTTATGAAATTCACCATTTTCACTGCATTGTCCAGCACTTCCTTCAGTCCCTCAGGCATACATTTTGTTATAATAATATATGGAGCTATACCTATCTCATAGAACTGGAAGGGACCCTGAAAGGTCATCGAGTCCAGCCCCCTGCCTTCACTAGCACAACTAAGTACTGATTTTGCCCCAGATCCCTAAGTGGCCCCCTCAAGGATTGAACTCACAACCCTGGGTTTAGCAGGCTGATGCTCAAACCACTGAGCTATCCCTCCCCACTTGTTGCAAGGACTTGTCTATGGATGCTGCAATGAGTCCAAGAGACTTTTGATGCAACGTTTTTTGTTCGAGCTACAGATCCAGGATACTTCCCCGTCATTGATGCCCCAGTGCAGATGCTTAGGCAACGAGACCAATCGATTTCCTTTTCTTGAAAACATGCATTAGTCAGATTGAAGATATCTTCTCCAGTTGTACGATCTTCCAATGGTCGGCAAAACAACAAGTCTTCTTCAACCAGACTTTCATACACATAACGTACAAACAGTAGCAAAATAGCTAGATGAGCTACATCAGTTGATTCATCCAACTGTATAGCATAATATGGACTATTTTTCACTCTCTGTACAATTATGGTCTCTACATTATTTGACATGTCATTAATTCTTCGTGACAACGTATTATTGGACAAAGGTACCATGTCAATCCTTTTTGCAGCCTTTTCTCCGAGCATGCAATGAACTACGCCTTTTATACATGGACTAATCAAGCTCTCTGCTATGGTATGGGCTTCTGATGCTTTTGCTACTCGGTAGCTCACGCGGTATGACGCTTCAAGTGCATTTTCATTATCAGTACTTGCTTTGGACATAAAACTGGTAATGTCCCTTTTCCTCTCAGCTAATTTTCACTTGAAAAAACCAACAGGCTTGTCGAGTTGTGCAGGATGCCTCGTTTCTAAATGGCGCCGAAGTAGAGAAGGTTTGAGGCTGCCGTTTGCTAGAACATCACCACAAATCACACACAGTGGTTTTGGACGTTCTTGATCACCAATGCATGTAAAGCCATATTTTATAGAATCATCGTCATATTTTCTTTTCTTTGTACGTGACTTTCCAGGACCATCATGATCATTAGACGTAGATTTTCCACAGTGTGAACGTGAGGAAACACCAGCTGATTCTTGCGTCTTTACACTTTCCTTTTTCAGCCACTTCTCCATTGAACTTGGGTACAAACGTTCTAATAACAACAACCCAGAGAGACTGCTAACAACCAACAAACTAGAAAATGAGAAGATTCACTCAAGTCTCACTGAAGCAAAACAGCACTCCAGAGAGAATGACAATTACTGAGGCACCTTAACACTGCTACACGGGCTACAACGTGCTTCCGGCTGGCTTGGCTCACAAACAGCTTTTCTTCCGCCACGAGGTCTCTCCTACGAGGGTGCCCTGCAAGGGACAAATTAACTTGGACCACCCCCCACGTACAACGCGGCTCCTGCTCACTCTGCCCTCCATACCAACTTCCCCTGTCTGACAAGGATAGGGGTCTGAGCTGCCACCTGTGGGCCTGGGGGTCTCAGCTGCCGCCCTGCCCGCCACAGGGCTCAGGCTACTGGCCCCGCGCCAGGGTCTGGGCTGCCGGCTCCGCACTCATTGGGGCTCCTGCTGCTGGACCCCATTGACCGCCCAGGTCAACTGAGCTCCACTGAGCTTGTGCTGCAGGT
>NW_020712097.1:0-4852 GCF_002925995.2 Terrapene triunguis | reverse complement strand
GGGGTGTGATATATTTTCTTTAACAGAGCTGGCTGCGTAGACATGACTGTTGCTTGTACCATCTTTTACTAACACGAGTATGGAAGGATCACATTCACACTGACAAATGTATACAAGTTTTATTAACCACTGTTTAAAACACCCTTTTAAAGCCATCTGGGAAAATGGAGGCCATGACCCCTACCATTAGGGAGTCTGAGCTGGTTCATTCTTCCGTTCTGTCCTTTTCTGGATTTTCCTCTCAAGATCTGTGTCTCAGACACAAGCAAAACCAGCTGATGCATGATAGATTTACTCCCACAGGGCTACTGATGTGTAAGTTCTCAAAGGCCTCTAGAAAGGCATCGTCGAGCTGTCAAGAGATTTTCAGAAAAGAAACAGTGTAAGCCCCCATTGTTTGTTTTTAGATTAACGCAACCCCAGGTCAGTTCCTAACCCCATTATGCCCCATCCTCGACCGTAACTTCTTAATCACGCATTTACCTGAGCAACATCTTTTCCGTTCACGATGTCCACTGGCGGCTCCCATGATCCGCGGTCGTCTTCTTCCATGGGGTGGATGATGAGAGGTAATGATGCTCGTCGGGCTGCCTCGTGAGTGGGGTGGGTTACGGGTTTGGGTTCCAGCATATCCATCAATGGCTGGGCCAAAGGGCTCCCCTTGGCCACTCCCTCTTGCTCCTCAGAACTGTCACTGATGTAGCACTTCCTCCATGGGTGGTTGAAGGCCCTTGGAGCTAAAACGAAGTCTGAAATTCTCACGTGGTGGTGAAGGAGTCCATGTTTCCTCTCAGCGTTTCCACGATTTCTAAAACACGTGTACTTGGAACGAGATGGCCTCTTCCATGTGGTGAGGGGACTTCCGGGGGGAAGTGCTGCCGTCCAGTCAACTGTCCAGGTCTACAGATCAGGGGGTTCCAGCCTAGACCTGTGCGCTACACCTATTCCGATTGGTACATGTTTCCCTTCTGGGATGGCCTAAGGGGGCTGAAACCCACTCCGATTGGTAGAGGGCATGGGGGGAATTCTTAGAATGGTCACACGACCCACTTCCGGATGGATCACCCCACCCCGGAACTCCCCCTGATTGGTCAAATCTCCTCTTGGGGTGGTCCTACAGGGGAGAAAAATCCATCCTGATTGGTAGAGGGTGATGGGAGGAGTTCTTAAAGAGATCATATGACACCCTTTGCTTCCGGTCACGTGTCCGTCTTGACCCCGGAAGTAATACCCCCAGGGTATACCATATGGTGTAGGGCCGGCCCTGGCCTTGGATGATTTTGGGGTGTCTGATCGTGTATTCTTTGGTTTTGTTTACA
Source organism: Terrapene triunguis (assembly GCF_002925995.2). Taxonomy (NCBI): domain Eukaryota; kingdom Metazoa; phylum Chordata; order Testudines; family Emydidae; genus Terrapene; species Terrapene triunguis. Next base: position 3,533 of record NW_020712097.1, on the reverse strand, counting down.
AAAAGATTGGTAAAATTTTAATAGTGGATTTCTTCATGGTGGTTAGATTTGTGACACAGGTAAATAGCATTAGTCCTGCCCCAAAAAGAGTATCCCTGGTCTCCAGAGGTTGAGGCAATTGGGCTTTGTTTAAGAAATCTGCAAGTTTCTATCGTCACCTTCCACTCATGCGCCAAGAGAATCCTGACGACATACCCTTGTCTTTTGGCTAAAACTGAAACTCGTAGACATTGTTCACAAAAACAGAGGGAGAGAGCAACCAGAATACCCCAAAGCCACGTGGTTAGAGTACTCAGTGCATGTAGGGCGGTCCAGTCCACCACACCGGCAACGTATTTATAGCCAGTATGGCGTACCAGAAAGGCACAGGAGGAGCCGGCGGCCCCACGCCGGCAGCTCCTCTGGTACGGCTGTACCACCTCCAGCCCCGCCCCATGGAGCTGCATCTCCTCCATCTGTACAGCAGCAGCCCAGCCAGAAGACAGGGCTTGGGGGGCAGGGCTGGTACAGCCACCGGAGGAGCTGCCAGCATTCTGCTCCTTTCCCTGCTGGGAGGGACAGTAGGGAAAGGAGTAGAACGCCGGCAGCTCCTCTGGCAGCTGTACTGCCCCCAGCCCGGCCCCCCAGCCCTGTCCTCTGGCAGGGCTGCTGCTGTACAGACGGCGGACAGAGACTCAGCTCCATGGAACGGCAGGGGGAGGGGTTGGGGGTTCTGCTCCTCTCCCCACTGCGGTTCCAAAGTCTCCGGCGCAGCAGGAGGAGGACAGAGCCCCCCCAGGTAACGTGGGATGGATCATGGGGAGGGGATGGAGAGAGCATGGGGGCCCCAGGCTGGTGGCAGGGTGGGGAGGAGTCTCATGGAGGGTCATATGGGGAGGTCACATGCCCCCACTCTCAGCTGGTGCCCCCCCCCGTGTCGCTAAGAAATGGAATCTACTTGCATCACTGGCCGTGGGAGACCTGGGCTCACCTCCCTGGTCTGAATCAGGCACAGAAGGGATTTCAGCTTGAGTCTCCCACATCCTAGGGGAATGCCCTAATCACCAGGGGACACACACATATTGTAATATGCCTTACCTGCTCACCCCTGGCTCCCTTTCCTGTGGGTGCTGTGCTGCCCTTCACCTATTGGGGGTCTTCATTTGGCCTTCCTGACCTAGAGTCTGCCAGGTGACAGGTATGAGGTGTGCTCAGAGCATGGCTGCAGGATTGGGCCCCACTGCTGGGATAGGCTTTCCCTGCCTGCTTTGAGAATCCAGCATCAGGGCCGCAAGGGCTCCGAGCGTCTTGTTAAATCTGGGGCAGAGTCAGGGCTCAGACGGTTTTGTGGATGTCAACTAGAGGACTCTCAGGGCTTGCCTACATTTAAAATGGTACCGGGGTTCTCCCGTCGGCATAAGTAATCCACTTCCCTGAGGCGGCAGCTAGGTGGACGGAAGAATTCTTGGGGACTTCAGTCGGTTTAACTATGGGGCTGTGGATTTCACAGCCCTGACCAATGTACTTAAACCAACCTAATTTTCTAGTGCAGACCAGGCCTTTGGCAGCAGCTAAGCGGTGGTTTTGAGAAGATCAGTGGAGCTTAAATGGTGGATTTAGGCACCTTTGTTGATCTAGGCCTAAGCTCATCATGGCAGGGACGGTCTGTTGCTATATGTTTGTACAGCACCTAGCACAATGTCAGCAGGTTGTCCCGTAGGTGCAATTGCAATACAAATAATACCTGAAAAATAGAAATACACCAAGGCTGCCCCTGCACATTCAGAGTCACAAACATTTATTCTTTTATTCGCAACATTCCTAGAGCAACAGTGATTACTAAACCCAGTTCGAATGTAAAAAGCTCCAGGATGTCTAGATTCAGTAGTAGAGTGGGTGCTCAGAGGAAGCTTCGATGTTTGAAGCTTTCTTCCAGTTTTCATTCAATTGTTTTTTTCTGGGAAAACGCCAACAAAAATGTGCACAGCAAAGTCATGCCCTGAAAACTTCACCTGTACTTTGATTCACTGTAATATTTGTCCTAGCCTATTGTCCTCACTCCTTAGATCTGCTTCCTCGTTATTTTCTCTGTATTTCCTTCATTTCATTAGATCAATAAAGGTATTTGATTAGTAGGTGGTGGGGAAAGCCTGGCTTATCAATTGGGATTAGCATGAAACAATCACACTCTATCTGAAGGACAATTTCTCTCTTTCCTGTTTACACATCCATATAACTGTAAAAGGCCCAAGGCAAACAGTGCTGAACAATAACCCGTATTGTTCCTGGATACTCGGTGGAAAAAAATGAAACCTTCTCTGCTGTTTATACTTTATTCATTTTCCTATGACTCAAAATTAAAATGTCACTGTCCAGAATCACAGAACCAAATGAGAATTGCCAGACGGGGTCAGACCCAGGGTTCATCTAGCCCAGTATCGTGTCTCTGACGCTGGCCAGCACCAACTGCTTCAAAGGAAGGAACAAGAAATCCCATAAGAGAAGAATCTGGTCACAGGGGCGTTAGGGGTTGGTTTATGCCCTGAAGCATGAGGGTTTAACCTGCACTCTGCTCCCTTTATCCCCATCATAAGGGGAGCCTCAATGTCCCCCAGGAGATGTGTGGAGGACAGCAGGGACGGTGAAGAACTGCAGCGCTGAGGCAATGCAGAAGAAATTTTACATGTTTAAAGCCATCAGATCCCTGCTCTCAGAAGCCCCTCGGGGAGAGAACTATATCCCCTCACTCAGTCTCATGGTTCATAAATTATAAGGCCAGAGGGGCCCACTGTGAATATCTAGTATAACAGAGGCCATAAGACTTCCCTGCATTCATTCCTGTTTTAACTAGAGCAGATCATTTAAAAAACATCCAATCTTGATTTTAAAATGGTCAGTGATGGAGAATCCACCACAAACCTTGGATAGTTTTCTGAATGTTAATTACCCTCACCGTTAAAACATTTGCACGTTATTTCCAGACCAAATTTGTTTAGCTTCAATGTCCAGCCATTGGATCTTGTTAGACCTTTGTGTAGTAGACTGAAGAGCCCATTATCAATAATCTGTTCCTTATTATGTATTTATAGATTGGCATCAAGTCACTCTTTAGCCTTGTCTTTATTAAGCTAAACAGATTGTGCTCCTGGAGTCAATCACCTGAAGACACGTTTTCCAATCCTTTAATCATTCTCATGGTTCTTCTCTTAATCCCTTCCAATTTACCAACATCCAAGCTTGTGTTTGGCTAGAGCGTATCTTCCAGAAAGGCTTCCAGGCTTGATCTGAAGACATCAAGAATTTGTAGAATCCATCACTCCTCTTGGTAGTTTGTGAGCCATAGTTCAAAACTGTAGTCATAGCTAAAATTGGTGCCTTATTTCTAATTCAGTTTGTCTGGCTTTAACTTGTAGACATGGGTTCTTTGTTATGCCATTCTCCACTGGATTAAATAGCTATCTGGTACCTAATATATTTCCCCACTGTAAACCGAAAAGTTTTGCCACACTAACTGTTTTGGCATTCTTAAAGCCGCTAAACTCCCTAGTCTAGAC
>NW_020712096.1:1238-2376 GCF_002925995.2 Terrapene triunguis | reverse complement strand
CTTCTGGAGAGTGTTGCTTTTGATAAACTAGATTCTTAAGCTTTTTCTCTATTGATTCCCTGAGAGAGGTAGGAGACCTCTTTGCATTCAGCAATTGCTGAATCAAAACCAGTAGAAGTATTTGACCCTGTAAAAAGTACAGATGGCCTCTTCTTTGCCTATTTACTTGTAGTGAAGGCTCTGGATGTGCTGGTTTGTTCAGAATTGGGGGTGCTGGCCCTTTTGCGTCATGGCTTGGAAACTACAATGGCTTCAAGGGATCTTGTAGAAGCTATCTTTGCCCTTTTTAAAGCTGGTTCCTTTGATCTATCTTTCTTGTTGCTGCTGTGTATCTTGTTGAATAACACTTGATGAGTCTGCCAATGCATATAAATAAAATGTTTTAGGTTCCAGTTTAAAACAAAAACCTGTGATAAAGTATCACAGAGAGGGACAGGGCCTACACCTCTGACAAACATACTGTAAATTCCTGCATGGCACAATTATCATTTTAAGTAAGGCAAAACCCAAGTGTAAAAAAGGAGAAAAAAAGGGGAGGTGGGAGCGGGGTGAAGAAACTTTCTCTTATCACTACAGAAAGCAGCACACTAAATTCACAGCCTTTATAGTATACAAAACAAATTGCTGTTAGTATAGGCCATTCTTTTTAACTCCATGCATATGTATTTCAAAAACCAATGTTCAGGCTGTCACAAACCAGAAATCCCTTATACATGCAAAACCATGGTTATTTTAATTCAGTTGTTGTGAATTACTAATAGCGATAACCCTTTAGTATTAGTATTTAGTAGTATTTAGGGAGGAAAATTTGTTGTTTGAAATTTGTACACTCTCTCAACCTAATTCCAATAAACAACCAAACATTTTAAAACACAGTCATTTCAAAGATGCAAACTCATATTTAAAAAAGAACAACCCATACCATCTGTTGACTTTGACTTCCATCTTGGTCTAAATTAAAAAATAATTTAAAAAAACATTTATTTAAAAAATAAACCATCATCCTGTAAAACTTTAAACATCTTACCAAAATATGTTAACACTTCTAATGTGCCTTGTGATACTTCAAAGAAGAAGGCATTGTCCTATTTTTTATATATATATATATATATATATATATATATATATATATATATGG
>NW_020712096.1:0-1138 GCF_002925995.2 Terrapene triunguis | reverse complement strand
CTTCTGGAGAGTGTTGCTTTTGATAAACTAGATTCTTAAGCTTTTTCTCTATTGATTCCCTGAGAGAGGTAGGAGACCTCTTTGCATTCAGCAATTGCTGAATCAAAACCAGTAGAAGTATTTGACCCTGTAAAAAGTACAGATGGCCTCTTCTTTGCCTATTTACTTGTAGTGAAGGCTCTGGATGTGCTGGTTTGTTCAGAATTGGGGGTGCTGGCCCTTTTGCGTCATGGCTTGGAAACTACAATGGCTTCAAGGGATCTTGTAGAAGCTATCTTTGCCCTTTTTAAAGCTGGTTCCTTTGATCTATCTTTCTTGTTGCTGCTGTGTATCTTGTTGAATAACACTTGATGAGTCTGCCAATGCATATAAATAAAATGTTTTAGGTTCCAGTTTAAAACAAAAACCTGTGATAAAGTATCACAGAGAGGGACAGGGCCTACACCTCTGACAAACATACTGTAAATTCCTGCATGGCACAATTATCATTTTAAGTAAGGCAAAACCCAAGTGTAAAAAAGGAGAAAAAAAGGGGAGGTGGGAGCGGGGTGAAGAAACTTTCTCTTATCACTACAGAAAGCAGCACACTAAATTCACAGCCTTTATAGTATACAAAACAAATTGCTGTTAGTATAGGCCATTCTTTTTAACTCCATGCATATGTATTTCAAAAACCAATGTTCAGGCTGTCACAAACCAGAAATCCCTTATACATGCAAAACCATGGTTATTTTAATTCAGTTGTTGTGAATTACTAATAGCGATAACCCTTTAGTATTAGTATTTAGTAGTATTTAGGGAGGAAAATTTGTTGTTTGAAATTTGTACACTCTCTCAACCTAATTCCAATAAACAACCAAACATTTTAAAACACAGTCATTTCAAAGATGCAAACTCATATTTAAAAAAGAACAACCCATACCATCTGTTGACTTTGACTTCCATCTTGGTCTAAATTAAAAAATAATTTAAAAAAACATTTATTTAAAAAATAAACCATCATCCTGTAAAACTTTAAACATCTTACCAAAATATGTTAACACTTCTAATGTGCCTTGTGATACTTCAAAGAAGAAGGCATTGTCCTATTTTTTATATATATATATATATATATATATATATATATATATATATATGG
>NW_020712095.1:0-3732 GCF_002925995.2 Terrapene triunguis | reverse complement strand
TACCAACAAACCTGGTGTTCTGTTTCCTTTCCTGCGTCGTCACCACAGCTGGTGACCCCAACGTGATACCCTTCTACTCACCGGCTGGATACGCCGAGCGCGCCCGCGGCTGTTTGCCACCCCTTATTCGTGAGTATGGGGGGGAAACTTTCCAGTGCCCAGAAGGAGCACGCAAGAGAGTTACAAAAGATTATAAGGCAGCGATCATGTGTCATTGTCTCGGTCGCTCATATTGAGGACCTTCTAAGGGAAATAGATCACCAGTGCCCCTGGTATCCAGACAGCGGGTCTTTACAGCTTTTTGATTGGATACGGATTGGGATCACCTTGTATAGTGAACCCCGTGCCCCAGTTCAGCACCTGCTGCTCTGGCAGCGTTGTAAGGAGGCGCTGGAGGGGTTCGGCCCCGACAGCCCCAAGCCGGTCCCCCTTTTGCCCCCAGGTGATGGGCCACCCCCCTCCAACCCGCAGCTGACCCTCCCTGCGCCGCCGCCCGTGGCGGCGCCCCCATGCCTACCGGTCGGGCGGGGGGGCGCTGTCGCCGCGGCGGTGCAGCGAGCGCGCGAGGCCGGTCCCTTGACCGGCGCGGAATCCAGCTGTGGGCTCGAGGCGTTTCCCGTCTCTAGGCGGGATAATGGAAACGGGGGGCGGGTAGTGAACTGGGAGGCTCTCCCCTACTCGGTTTTGCACGAGCTCCTGGGGATCTTGAAAGGTGTGTCAAACGGTTATTACTTGCTCCCCCAAGATTGGAAAGACATGTGTCGCATGGTGCTGTCTCCCGCGCAATACGTTGTGTGGGATAGCGAGTACCAGCGAGAGGCGCTTGCGGCAGCAGCACAAGGTGGGGGGGCTTATCTTGCTGAGCAGTTATATGGCACAGGGCAGTTTTTGAGCATCCCCCAGCAGGCGGAGGGCACGCCCCGGGCAGCTTATCCCTGGTGGTCTAGTGGTTAGGATTCGGCGCTCTCACCGCCGCGGCCCGAGTCCATGGGCGGATGATGGAGGGGGCTACATCTCCACCTGTGGGACCGTGATTTATTAACACAGTTTATTGCCACCATCCATATCGATGATTAGGCGTACGGCCCTCCCCCTCCGTTGGCTCACTGATGAGCCCGTATGGGTTGCGCAGTGGCCGCTTCCTCTGGAAAAGCTGGAGGTTCTCCAGCACTTGGTTAATGACCAGCTACGGGCAGGGCATGTGGAGGAGTCCACTAGCCCCTTTAATACCCCCGTGTTTAAAAGCTGGAGTTAAAAGTAAAAGGCAATCAAAAGACTGGGAAAGTCAATTGTGTCCTTTTTAAGTAAGAATCTTTAAACTGTGGATAGCTTTGGATCTGGAAGCAAGCCAGAAAGCATTTGTATTAATGCAATCTTCTAATTAATAAGGTAGAAGCCACTGAAATCTGGGCTGCCTATGAAACAAATACAAGGAAACATTTTAAGCAATGACTGACTGCCCAGAAGGGGTAGACCTCTGTTCTTTTGTTTTTCAGATCATTAGAGAAAACGGATGCCAGCTGAACAGCATTCAATGTACCATGCATTCACTGGCACAATAGGAATTATTTTTGTGTTTTATGGCAAAAATTGTTGTTAAGAATTGCATACCAACAGTCTTTGGAAACAAGGACATGGAAGGTTAACCCACTCCCCATATTGCCCATGGGATCCTTCTGGCTACCTCAGATTTCTAGCCAGAGGGCTGGGGAGGGAGGAAAGCAATTAGACACCTGAGGTTGTACCGAGTGAACTCCTCAAAAGTGGGTGTGCTTGTCCCGGTTTGTTGCTCCAAAGCTCTGTAATAAAGTTATTTTACTGGAAAAGTGAAGGTTTCCTTTGTAGGTTAAAAGAAGCCGAGAAAGGGAGAAGAGGAAAAAGCACAGAATGAGTTAACTGAGAGGAAAATACAGCTTGCAGGCTCATCCAAGGTCACAGCCAAAACTTGGCTGACCCCCAAGACAAGGGAGGGGCTTGAATGTGCCCGAGCAACAATGACATTTGCAAAACACTGCCAGGCATTAATGAAATGTGTTAGGTCTCTCTTTCACAGGAAGAGAAGTGCTACTCAAAGACCCTAGCACCCCTGCCATTAATTGAAACAAGGAAACTGAGTCTATGTAAAGTCCATCAACGAAAGACTGCTTTGGCTCCATGCGGGAAAGGCCCTTTCCAAGTCCTGTTAACCACCAACACTGCTGTGAAGTGCCAAGGACTGACTGCCTGGACCCATGCTTTTCACTGCAAAAAGACCCCTCCACCTCGGGAGGACTTTCTGACTGATGATAAGCCTATTTCTCCTTCTAGTTCTGCTGTGCCATCTGGACAGCAGGAAAAAGGAAAAAAAGACAAGGTGAAGTGCTAGTAACCTCTCCCTTGTCCACTGACAGACCTACTGTGCCTTTAGATTTTTCTAAAAGAAGCAAAACCATTACAGGGTGATGTGCTAGTAACCTCTCCCCTGTATGATGCTAAACCACACTGTTTCAGGAAAAGAGAAGAAGGAACACTTGCTTCATTGAAACCACAAAGTCCAGGAATTTCTGACTACAAGAGACATTAAGAACTGACCCTGGTGAAGAAACAAAGAATTATACACTAGCAGGAAGAAACTTGTGGAACCCATGCTTGGGAATGTGGTATTGATTGGATTTTGGGGTTTATTCTACAGGCTGCGCCCTGTGTTTGGATAAGTCCCTCAGCATGTATTGCCTTCCCTAATTGGATTTTAAATGATAAGTACCAAAGGCACCTTGTTGCCATTGCCCCTGCCATTTCCTTCATTACACTATTACCCCTGTAACACATCTAAATATAGACAATGACCCAGAAGTTGCTGACAGAGATGGTATTGAATATCACTGAGGCTGGGAAGGCATTGCAGTGGGATCTAGCATGTTCAGGCTTGGCCCACTGCCCTTACAGACACATCAGGAGTACCATCTGATCTGTGGCCATGGAGACATACTTGGAGACTTTCTGGGTGGAAATGCGAACGTTCTCAATGGTCCTTCCAAGCATATGAACCAGTAAAGGGGGTGTGGGCTCCCACATACCGAATCCTGCCGGGCCCATGGGGAGGATGCATGTGGGATTGGGTAATTCACCAAGACATCTGGGAAATTAGACCTCCTGGTATGCCCAATCGACTTTTAGTCAGTGCTCCTGGGATTACACCTGACAGGACACTTACTTTCTCAAGCTAATGACAGCTGTGTGTATGTTAATGACACCACATTACAAGACATCTGGGTTTGCCTGGCACAAGTATTGAATCAATCTGATTTCTGCCTGGCCGTTGCCCCGGAAATGCAAGGTCTGTTAAGTACTTGCCTTGTTCCTGTCTGCAAACCACCCAGCAACATCTGGGGTGTGAGACAGTGAAAGAAATGTGTTGTTTTAAGCTTACTGATAATAGTAATTGCATGCAATAGTAAATTGATATGCTGAAATGTTATGCTTAAGCTATCCGCCAGGACGTTTTTCCTCCTTGGTGGAATTATATTTAGTCATAGCCACCCTTAGAGTGGATAAAGACCCTTTTATAGTATGGGGTCTTAGTTTTGATTTTTGGCGTTTTGCTCTGCTGCTTTGTTTAATGTTTACCCAATCTAGTGGTATTGTGTATACTACCCTGCAAAGGTGCTTTGTCTAAACACCGCATATAAAATAAAATAGGGGGGGATGTAGGAATGTGTTGCTCCCTAATCACAAGCCTTGAAGAACGGCAAA
>NW_020712094.1:0-1695 GCF_002925995.2 Terrapene triunguis | reverse complement strand
GTGTTATCAGCACTGGCAGGTAGCGCAGGCTGCCTGGTGCGTCTGTCCTTGGAGCTCCGGTGTTATCGGCACTGGCAGGTAGTGCAGGCTGTCCGGTGCGTCTGTTCTCGGAGCTCCGGTGTTATCGGTACTGGCAGGTAGCGCAGGCTGCCTGGTGCGTCTGTCCTCGGAGCTCCGGTGTTATCGGCACTCGCAGGTAGCGCAGGCTGTCCGGTGCGTCTGTCCATAAATTGTTGGGCAAAAGTCAACATGGTTCCTGTAAAGGGAAATCATGTTTTACTAATCTATTAGAGTTCTTTGAAGGGCTCAACAAACATGTGGACAAGGGGAATCCAGTGGACATAGTGTTCTTAGATTTCCAGAAAGCCTTTGACAAGGTCCCTCACCAAAGGCTCTTATGTAAATTAAATTGTCATGGATAAGAGGGAAGATCCTTTCATGGATTGAGAACTGGTTAAAAGACAGGGAACAAAGGGTAGGAATAAATGGTAAATTTTCAGGATGTAGAGGGGTAACTAGTGGTGTTCCCCAAGGGTCAGTCCTAGGACCAATCCTATTCAACTTATTCATAAATGATCTGGAGAAAGGGGTAAACAGTGAAAGTGGCAAAGTTTGCAGACGATACTAAACTACTCAAGATAGTTAAGACCAAAGCTGACTGTGAAGAACTTCAAAAAGATCTCCTAAAACTAAGTGATTGGGCAATAAAATGGCAAATGAAATTTAATGTGGATAAATGTAAAGTAATGCACATTGGGAAAAATAACCCCAACTATACATACAATATGGTGGGGGCTAATTTAGCTACAACTAATCAGGAAAGAGATCTTAGAGTCATCATGGATAGTTCTCTAAAGACGTCCATGCAGTGTGCAGCGGCAGTCAAAAAAGCAAACAGCATATTAGGAATCATTAAAAAAGGGATAGAGAATAAGACAGAGAATATCTTATTACCCTTATATAAATCCATGGTACGCCCACATCTTGAATACTGTGTACAGATGTGGTCTCCTCATCTCAAAAAAGATATACTGGCATTTGAAAAGTTTCAGAGAAGGGCAACTAAAATGATTAGGGGTTTGGAATGGGTCCCATATGAGGAGAGATTAAAGAGGCTAGGACTTTTCAGCTTGGAAGAGAGGAGACTAAGGGAGAATGTGATAGAGGTATATAAAATCATGAGTGGTATGGAGAAAGTGAAGAAGGAAAAATTATTTACTTGTTCCCATAATATAAGAACTAGGGGCCATCAAATGAAATTAATGGGCAGCAGGTTTAAATCAAATAAAAGGAAGTTCTTCTTCACACAGCGCACAGTCAACCTGTGGAACTCCTTGCCTGAGGAGGTTGTGAAGGCTAGGACTATAACAGCATTTAAAAGAGAACTAGATAAATTCATGGCGGTTAAGTCCATTAATGGCTATTAGCCAGGATGGGTAAGGAATGGTGTCCCTAGCCTCTGTTTGTCAGAGGTGGAGATGGATGGCAGGAGAGAGATCACTTGATCATTACCTGTTAGGTTCACTCCCTCTGGGGCACCTGGCATTGGCCACTGTCGGCAGACAGGATACTGGGCTAGATGGACTTTTGGTCTGACCCAGTACGGCCGTTCTTACGTTCTTATGTCCTTGGAGCTCCGGTATAATCAGCACTGGCAGGTAGCGCAGGCTGCCCGGTGCCTCTGTCCTCGGAGCT
>NW_020712093.1:0-2005 GCF_002925995.2 Terrapene triunguis | reverse complement strand
TCCCAGAGCCGGGGAAAAGAACCCAGGAGTCCTGGCTCCCAGCCCCCAACACCCAGACCTACGTCGTTCTCGGAGGCGGACTGGGGCAGCATCCTTAGCATGACGATGCTGCTGGCCTTCTGCTCCTCCTCTGGCTCGGGCCGGTAGTCCTGGTCGCGGTAGTCCCCGTCGCCGGGGTAGCCCAGGGGCTCGGTGGGGCTGTCCCGCTTGCGTTGAGTCTCCGACCCCGAGGAGGCCTCATAGGAATCCTGGTGGGAGAGGACAGGGTCAGGGCAGCCCGGCGCTCGCGTCCCGTCCCGTCCCCACCCCCTGGCAGAGAGGCCCACCCAGCCCACAAGGCTACAGCCCCCGGGGCTGGAGCCCACCTCGGCGCTCTGCTCCTCGGATGAGTCGTACTCGTTAGCGGCCTCATGGCTGCTGAAGTCGCGGGGGTACGAGCGGTAATCCATGTCCCGGTAGTCGTGGTCTCGCTGGGTCCGCCCGTCCACGCCGTCGTCCTGGGACCGGTCAGCAGCGCCATATCGGCCCGTTCGGTCCCCGCGGCCACCTCTGGGGGGAACAAGGGGTGTAGATTCACCACCATGGGCTGCCAGGGCAGAGCACCGCCTGCTGAGCCCCCCACCCTGCCCCGTGCCCTCTAGCACCCAGCCCTGCCTGCTAGGGGAGAGCGCCCCCTGCCCCGCAGCATAGCGCTCGCCCCAGCCCTCCCGGTACAGGGGCGCATGGGCCCATTGGCGTGGGGAGATGGTACCTCCGTTCATACTCCATTTCCTCCTGCAGCGGGTCAGTGCTTCGGAACAGGCCGGGCTCTTCGGTAGGCACTCACCACACGGCACTGCCACCGGCTGTGTCCACGACCCCTGAGGGCACAGAGAGCAGAGGGGGCGTCAGCATGGCCGTCAACGGAGCAGGGGGAAGGAGACCCAGGAAATCAACCGAGTAGTGCCAGACAGATACATCAGGGGCTAAGCGAGGATCCTCACACAGCCCCTGCTAGCCCAGGCCTGGGGTCCACCCCAGTCCTGCCGGTGCCCCTCACTCCCGACCTGCAGCCCCCTCCTAGCCCAGCCCTGGGCTTCCCAAGCTCCGCCGGTGCCCCTCACTCCCAACTCGCAGCCCCGGACTCCCCCCCAGCCCTGCCAGTGCCCCTCAATCCGAATCCACAGCCATGTCAATCCTGGTCTACCTTATACACATCATGGAAAGGAAGAGAGTCTAGGGGTTTTTTGAGGGGGAGGGTTGGGGGGGGGCACTGGGAGCCCAGAGTCCTGGGTTTTCTCTGCAGCTCTGGGAGGGGAGCAGGGTCTAGTGGGTCAGAGATGGGGGGAGTGGGGATTGGGAGTCAGGAATTAAGGCTCCAGTCCCAGCTCTGTCACCCACTTTCCCTTTGGTTCTCAGCATGTTCCTTCCCCTCCCCGGCCTCCTCTACCGGTGGCAGGAGCTCTAGGTTTCCATGCGCTAGTGACTCCCCCAGAGCCGGCCTCGCTGCAGCGAGAGCAGCCCAACCGCCGCTGGCTCCAGAGAGGGGCTACGGCGTGTGGGCCACACGCCCGGTTCTCTGCGCTGGGCCCGTGGGAGAACCTGTCTGGCCACACTGGGGGAACTGGGGATGGTGCTGAAGGCCCAGCGGTCCTGCCCGGGGAGAGAAGTTTGGGGCCGTGGTACCATTTTACCCCAGTTACAGACAGTTTGGTGCTCGGGGCCCCAGCCCAACTGTCCCCCCTTTCTCCCACTCTCATCAGCCCTGCTAGCGGTGTCGACCTGCGTCCGCTACTGCACAGCGGCCGGGTTAGCAGCTGGCGAGAGGCGCTCGAGTTTTAGTCCAGACCCCCTCGGGGACCAGCCAGCCCCAGTTCAAAGCCCCAGCGCACCGGAGCGAGGGGACGGGACTGGAATTCGCAGCCTCTGCCTGGCGGAGACCGCGGAGGGGCCCTGTGAGTTGTCCTCTCCGAAGCACTGTGACCCTCTACCCGAACCACGTCTCTCACAGAGCTTGCCGGGAACG
>NW_020712092.1:0-2021 GCF_002925995.2 Terrapene triunguis | reverse complement strand
CTCCCAGCCCCCCTCCCAAGCACTAGACCCCACTCTCCTCCCAGAGCTGGGGAAAAGAACCCAGGCGTTCTGGTTCCCAGCCCCCAACACCCAGACCTACGTCGTTCTCGGAGGCGGACTGGGGCAGCATCCTCAGCATGACGATGCTGCTGGCCTTCTGCTCCTCCTCTGGCTCGGGCCGGTAGTCCTGGTCGCGGTAGTCCCCGTCGCCGGGGTAGCCCAGGGGCTCGGTGGGGCTGTCCCGCTTGCGTTGAGTCTCCGACCCCGAGGAGGCCTCGTAGGAATCCTGGTGGGAGAGGACAGGGTCAGGGCAGCCCGGCGCTCGCATCCCGTCCCGTCCCCACCCCCTGGCAGAGAGGCCCACCCAGCCCACAAGGCTACAGCACCCGGGGCTGGAGCCCACCTCGGCGCTCTGCTCCTCGGATGAGTCGTACTCGTTAGCGGCCTCATGGCTGCTGAAGTCGCGGGGGTACGAGCGGTAATCCATGTCCCGGTAGTCGTGGTCTCGCTGGGTCCGCCCGTCCACACCGTCGTCCTGGGACCGGTCAGCAGCGCCATATCGGCCCGTCCGGTCCCCGCGGCCACCTCTGGGGGGAACAAGGGGTGTAGATTCACCACCATGGGCTGCCAGGGCAGAGCACCGCCTGCTGAGCCCCCCACCCTGCCCCGTGCCCTCTAGCACCCAGCCCTGCCTGCTAGGGGAGAGCGCCCCCTGCCCCGCAGCATAGCGCTCGCCCCAGCCCTCCCGGTACAGGGGCGCATGGGCCCATTGGCGTGGGGAGATGGTACCTCCGTTCATACTCCATTTCCTCCTGCAGCGGGTCAGTGCTTCGGAACAGGCCGGGCTCTTCGGTGGGCACTCACCACACGGCACTGCCACCGGCTGTGTCCACGACCCCTGAGGGCAGAGAGAGCAGAGGGGGCGTCAGCATGGCCGTCCACGGAGCAGGGGGAAGAAGACCCAGGAAATCAACCGAGTAGTGCCAGACAGATACATCAGGGGCTAAGCGAGGATCCTCACACGGTCCCCCCCAGCCCTGCCGGTGCCCCTCACTCCTGACCTGCAGCCCCCTCCTAGCCCAGCCCTGGGCTTCCCAAGCTCCGCCGGTGCCCCTCACTCCCAACTCGCAGCCCCGGACTCCCCCCCAGCCCTGCCAGTGCCCCTCAATCCGAACCCACAGCCATGTCAATCCTGGTCTACCTTATACACATCATGGGAAGGAAGAGAGTCTAGGGGTTTTTTGAGGGGGGGGTTTGGGGGGGGGCACTGGGAGCCCAGAGTCCTGGGTTTTCTCCGCAGCTCTGGGAGGGGAGCGGGGTCTAGTGGGTCAGAGATGGGGGGAGTGGGGATTGGGAGTCAGGAATTAAGGCTCCAGTCCCAGCTCTATCACCCACTTTCCCTTTGGTTCTCAGCATGTTCCTTCCCCTCCCCGGCCTCCTCTACCGGTGGCAGGAGCTCTAGGTTTCCATGCGCTAGTGACTCCCCCAGAGCCGGCCTCGCTGCAGCGAGAGCAGCCCAACCGCCGCTGGCTCCCGAGAGGGGCTACGGCGTGTGGGGCACACGCCCGGTTCTCTGCGCTGGGCCCGTGGGAGAACCTGTCTGGCCACACTGGGGGAACCGCGGGACAGTGCTGAAGGCCCAGCGGTCCTGCCCGGGGAGAGAAGTTTGGGGCCGTGGTACCATTTTACCCCAGTTACAGACAGTTTGGTGCTCGGGGCCCCAGCCCAACTGTCCCCCCTTTCTCCCACTCTCATCAGCCCTGCTAGCGGTGTCGACCTGCGTCCGTTACTGCACAGCGGCCGGGTTAGCAGCTGGCGAGAGGCGCTCGAGTTTTAGTCCAGACCCCCTCGGGGACCAGCCAGCCCCAGTTCAAAGCCCCAGCGCACCGGAGCGAGGGGACGGGTCTGGAATTCGCAGCCTCTGCCTGGCGGAGACCGCGGAGGGGCCCTGTGAGTTGTCCTCTCCGAAGCACCGTGACCCTCTACCCGAACCACGTCTCTCACAGAGCTTGCCGGGAACG
>NW_020712091.1:0-3026 GCF_002925995.2 Terrapene triunguis | reverse complement strand
TGGATGGCAGGAGAGAGATCACTTGATCATTGCCTGTTAGGTTCACTCCCTCTGGGGCACCTGGGATTGGCCACCGTCGGTAGACAGGATACTGGGCTAGATGGACCTTTGGTCTGACCCGGTACGGCCTTTCTTATGTTCTTATGTAATCTCCACAGTATATCAATAGCAGTACTCTAGTCTGGGAGAAAAGACACTGTTAAATAATGAGATGGATTAAATCTAACAATCCGTCTCTCTCGGCTTTTATATCATACTCATCACTGTGTTCCCTGAGTGCTGCTTGCCTCTGGAGACCGGTGCTCAAATCCTGTTTAGATTACAGTTTGACTGGTCTCCTCTAAATCCACATTGCAGAATCTCCGTACAAGGTAGAGGAATTTAGCACACTTGGCCAAAGAAGAGGCCACTGGTAAGGAGAGGTTCCTGGAGATCAAGCCTGAAGTCCATTGACAGAGCTATGTGGAGTCCCAGAGACTGCAGGCAGGTGGACTGGAAGAGCTTGAGGGAGGGGGGAGATTTAGGATTGGAATAGCAGGGGCTGCTACAAATCAGGGTTAAGCTGCATTGGTAGAGCTGCACAGAAGACCTTGAACTACTAGATAGTGAACATGTTGCACTTTCAGGGCAGAACTGAGATTCAGTGGTGTGGCTGCATGTGGGAAGCTTGCATTCCACCTGCCTCTTACCAACACTATTGGTTTCTCACTTCAGTAAGCACTGATCTCAGCTGATTTTTTTTTTCTTTTTAGTGAAAATGACCTTGCAAAGCAGCATGATGGGGTGTGATCTGTCATAGCCGGTAAATGTGAAAGAGATGGCAGCTGTGCAAACGCCAGGCTGTCCGGAGGGCTTGGGAAGCAAGGAACAACATACATGTTTCACCACAATTCAAATTATGTTGGGGTTAAGTTTGGCACTTCAGTAGTCAAAACATCTTTCAAACATCTCCTCGGGCTGGAAAATCCCCTCCTATAGCCACAGAAAGAAAGAAGCGTAACCCAATCCACTGCTCCAGATTATTCAGTGTTCAACCATGTAATTGAGATTAATCACTTCTTCCTGTGATCCCCGGGAATACCTTTCATGTCTGGAGCTCTTTTCCCCCTCTGCGAGACTTGAACTTTGATACTGTAGCTGAGATGCAAATGGAGGGAGCGAGAGAGGGCAAGGCAGGGATGCTTCCAACTCTAGGATGTATTCGACACGTTTACCATGCCCACCGCACAAAAGAAAGGGGGCCTCTTGGCATCATGAACCAGTCATGAGGATCACTGCTCCTTTCAGCCCCACTCCCTAGCTTTAATTAGAAAGGGGTCCAAGTCACGATGGTTAGATCTGGAATGGCCCTGAAGTGTATGGATCAGAGAGCATAGGTGCTGGAGCTAGCGGTGCTGGGGGTGCTGCTGCGCCCTCTGGCTTGAAGTGGTGTCCATCATATACAAAGTTTACAGTTTGATTCAATGGCTCTTAGCCTCCCACCCCCCATACAAATTGTTCCAGCACCTCTGTCAGAAAGGAGAGGATTCAGGGGCCTTGTTGTGACCACTGCAGACCTGGGGCTTTAGTCACAAAGCTCCTATCTGGAGATGGATCTGCACATGCCACAAGAGGAGTGAGAAGGTGGGAATCACACCAGGTTCTCACATGGCGTTGTAGCTCACCGGCCCTGGGCCACATAAAGGCCAGGCATTTGTAATGCATCTCATTGCTACAGGCCTGTCACAGCCACCTGTTTGGCCCATATTTTTATGCAGAATCGCAGAGACACTTTAGACATCTATCAAATTGACTTTGGCACATGCAAAATTCCTCTCTATGTATGAATTAGCCAATTAATTGAAGACCTGACTGGAGTGAGTCTCCCAACAACTGGAGTGGCAGGCCGTGAGAAATGGCTCTCTTGCCTGCCTTCCGCTCACCAGGAGGGTTCTGCAGTGTGGCAGGAGGCAGAGCTCCAGGGGCATCCCCCTTTCTAGCTTGAACTCTGCAGCTGTGAAAAGGTTAAGTGCTTGTCACCAGGGGACCCCCGCAGAGGTTCAGGGGACACCCAGAAGGAGGGGTGGAGCAGGCTGCATGAAGACAGGGGATGGAAAAGTCAAGCAAAATGCTATTTTGTTGGTTTATCTCCTAACCTTCTGGAATCTGGTAACAGGAGACAGGGTGCTTGAAATAGCTTGGATAAGTGTCCTGGTTTGGCCAGCTCACTGGGTAATATGAGAAGATGTCAGGTAAGCTGTTGTAGAGACCCAGTTTAACATCATTTCTTCCATTAGCAAATAGATAGCAGACTGTGAAGAACTTCAAAAAGATCTCACAAAACTAAGTGATTGGGCAACAAAATGGCAAATGAAATTTAATGTGGATAAATGTAAAGTAATGCACATTGGAAAAAATAACCCCAACTATACATACAATATGATGGGGGCTAATTTCGCTACAACAAGTCAGGAAAAAGATCTTGGAGTCATCGTGGATAGTTCTCTGAAAATGTCCACGCAATGTGCAGAGGCGGTGAAAAAAGCAAACAGGATGTTAAGAATCATTAAAAAGGGGATAGAGAATAAGACTGAGAATATATTATTGCCCTTATATAAATCGATGGTACGCCTTCATCTCGAATACTGCGTACAGATGTGGTCTCCTCATCTCAAAAAAGATATACTGGCACTAGAAAAGGTTCAGAAAAGGGCAACTAAAATGATTAAGGGTTTGGAACGGGTCCCATATGAGGAGAGATTAAAGAGGCTAGGACTCTTTAGCTTGGAAAAGAGGAGACTAAGGGGGGATATGATAGAGGTATATAAAATCATGAGTGATGTGGAGAAAGTGGATAAGGAAAAGTTATTTACTTATTCCCATAATACAAGAACTAGGGGTCATCAAATGAAATTAATAGGCAGCAGGTTTAAAACAAATAAAAGGAAGTTCTTCTTCACGCAGCGCACAGTCAACTTGTGGAACTCCTTACCTGAGGAGGTTGTGAAGGCTAGGACTATAACAGAGTTTAAAAGAGAACTGGATAA
>NW_020712090.1:0-4913 GCF_002925995.2 Terrapene triunguis | reverse complement strand
TTGTAGCTGTCATGCAGCTGTTACAGGAGGCACTATAGACAGCTGCAGTCCACAGGGCCCTGGGCTGGAACCCAGAGTAGAGGACGGGCCTGGGTTCCCCCCAAACCTCCCAATTGACCTGGACTGTGGGTTCTTCCAGAGGGGAAGGTCTCTGGGCTGTTTCCCAACCCACATGGTGAATCTCTGAGGCAAGAAAATCCACCAATAAGCGCAGGACCCACCAAGATAGAGGAGGAACTTTGTCACACTGGTGGCAGTGGTGGGATCTTGGGGTGCACAGCGCGGCAGAAGAAGGAGGGTGATTTAAAAACAAACAAACCAACAACAACAAAAAACAAACAAACAAAAAGGGAGAGGGTTTATTTTTTTTTTCACCACAATGGATGACGTAGTGCGGGCACTGATACAAGCTACAGCGGCCCAGGAGGAGGCTACCCGTGTCCAGGCAGCCGCCCAACAGGAGGCAGAGCGGCTGCAGCAAGAGACTAATCGCCTGCTGTTGGACCAGGCTGCTCAAGACCGAGCTATGTTGCGGGAACTGGTAAACCAGGTAAAGTCCCTTACAGAGCTGAATCACGGCCATGATGGGACGCGGCTCATACGGGCCAGCCATTGGCTGCAGAAAATGACACGGGAGGATGATGTAGAGGCATACCTTCTGGCCTTTGAGAGGACAGCCCTACGGGAGGCCTGGCCTCGAGATCAGTGGTCTGGCATCCTTGCCCCATTCCTGTGTGGGGAGGCCCAGAAGGCCTACCATGATCTGCCTGAAGAGGCTGCGGCAGACTACCCCCAGCTGAAAGCAGAGATCCTGGCCAGATCTGGGGTAACGACAGCAGTGCGGGCCCAGCAGTATCACGGTTGGAGGTATCAGGAAGACAAAACCCCGCGGTCCCAATTGTATGACCTCATCCATTTCGCACGAAAGTGGTTGCAAACAGAGTCCCGGAGTCCGGAAGAGATACTAGCGGTTCTGGTCATCGACCGATACATGAGGGGACTACCACCAGACCTTCGTGCCTGGGTAAGCCAGAACGAACCCTCCACCTATGACGAGGTTGTCGCCCTGGTAGAGAGGCGAAGGACAGCAAGGGAGCTGACCCGACCAGTTAAGGAAGAGGCACCCCGGGTTAAACTAGCAGCACCAAGCCCTAAAGTTCGGGTGACTGGGCCACCAGGAGGGCCCAGGTGGAAAAAGAGAGAGGCTGAAGGCCCATCAGAGGCCACAAAGAGTCGGAGCACTGAGGGAGAAGAGGATCATGATGTTAGACTGCCCAAACCAAGAGACCGGGGAACGCCTAGGGCTCCATACAGATGTTATGTCTGCGGGGAGTGGGGACACATAGCTGCACAGTGTCCCAATGCTGAGGAGCCTATGGAGTGTAACCTGGGGAACTGGGCAGATCCATGCTCCCTAATCCACCTTGTGGGGGTCTCACTAACCCCACATATGTATACCAGACCAGTGAAACTAAATGGGGTAGGGACCACGGCACTGGTTGATTCGGGGAGTGCTATCACGCTTATCTCAGGGAAGCTCGTGAAGCGTAGTCAGCTGCTGCAGGCTAAACATATGGGAATAACATGTGTCCATGGGACAGTTAGTTACTACCCTACCATCCCAGTAAAAATCGAGATCCAAGGGAACACTACTGAGGTAGCAGCAGGTGTAGTCCCTAAACTCCCATACCCGGTGCTCATAGGGAGGGACTTCCCAGGGTTTGGAAACTTACTGCCAGTAGGGGGATTGGAGAAAGATGGGGACCCTAAAATTGGTGAGGCATCCACAGCAGACTGTCAACCCCCAATCTTCTCTGAAATATCCCCAGATTTGTTCTCCACTCCCAGACAGGGTAGAAAGACAAAAAGGGAAAGAAGGGCAGCTAAGGCCTTGGGAACCCGAATATTGACCCAAAGCCAGAGGGTCGCTCTTGTAGGTAGGTGGACCCGTGCAGCTGAAAAGGAGGCCACGCAGGAGGGAGAAGCACCTGAGTCTGACCTCCACCCTAATGCTTCTGAACCAGTAGAGGCAACAGAGACTGGGCCCCTAGATCTTGGGCAGATTAGCCCCGGGAGAGGAAATTTTGGACGGGACCAGGCAGAAGACCCAAGGTATGACAACATTAGGAAGGAGGTGACTGAAATAGATGGGGTCCCCGTGGAAGGGAAAACCCAGGGACCAGGACCCTACTTCATAATGAAGAAGGATCTCTTATACCGGGTTGCACCAGTACAGGGGCAGAAGGTACAGCAGATCCTAGTACCTCAAAAACACCAGAACGCTGTATTAAGTCTGGCTCATAGTCATCTTTTTGGGGGGCATTTGGGGGTAGAGAAGACCCTGGCACGAGTCCTATGACGGTTCTTCTGGCCTGGAGTACATGAAGAAGTGCGGAGGTACTGTGCCTCCTGCCTGGAGTGTCAGCTGCACAGTCCCTGTCCCCACTTGAGGGCACCTTTAGTACCCCTTCCCATCATAGAGGTCCCCTTCGAGCGAATAGCCATTGACCTAGTGGGACCACTGGAGAAGACGGCTCGGGGCCACCAATATATACTTGTTGTTTTGGACTATGCTACTCGCTACCCAGAAGCCGCCCCCCTGCGGAACACGGCCTCTAAAATTATAGCCAAAGAGCTGGTGGGGATCTTTGCCCGAATGGGGCTACCGAAGGAGATATTAACCAACCAAGGAACCCCATTTATGTTGAAGCTAATGAAGGACCTCTGTACGCTGCTCCATATACATACCCTGAGAACTTCGGTCTACCATCCGCAGACTGACGGGTTGGTAGAAAGGTTTAACCGAACCCTCAAGGCTATGATAAGGAAGGTGGTAAGTCGGGACGGGAAGGATTGGGACACCCTACTACCCTACCTTATGTTCGCTATCCGGGAGGTACCACAGGCCTCAACTGGATTTTCCCCCTTCGAATTATTATACGGGCGTCACCCCCGTGGCATACTAGATATCGCCAAAGAGATCTGGGAAGAGGAACCCAATGAGGGGAGAAATATAATAGAGCATGTAATGCAGATGCAAGACCGGATAGCCCGGGTTACCCCTATTGTACGGGAACATTTGGAGAAGGCACAGGCAGCCCAGCGAACCCATTACAATCGCCAGGCAAAAGTGTGACAGTTCCAACCAGGGGATCGGGTTATGGTGTTGGTACCCATGGCAGAAAGCAAGCTTCTGGCCCAATGGCAGGGGCCCTATGAGGTGGTTGAACCCGTGGGGGAAGTAACTTACAAGGTGCGGCAGCCAGGACGCAGAAAAGAAGAACAGATTTATCACGTTAACCTTCTGAAACCCTGGCATGCACAAGAGTCATGCACAACGGTCCAAAAAGACCTAACCCAGGAAAACAAGCCTTCCAAACAGGTGAGAGTGTCTCCCGATTTAACACCAGACCAGAAGAATGAGGTGTCTGAGATGATCTTCCGGAACCAAGTTGTGTTCTCGACAAAACCGGGTCGAACAACCGAGACATATCACCACATAGTCACGAACCCTGGGGCCAGAGTAACAATGAGGCCCTATCGGGTGCCAGTGGCAAAAAGGGAGGAAATAAAAGCAAAAGTAAAAAAAATGCTGGAGTTGGGGATCATCGAAGAATCCCACAGTCAGTGGTCCAGCCCAATCGTGCTGGTGCCCAAACCTGATGGCACCACAATATTTTGCAATGACTTCCAGCGACTAAACGAAGTATCCCAGTTCGACGCGTACCCCATACCTCGCATAGATGAGCTAGTGGACCATCTGGGTAATGCCCGGTACTTGACTACCCTAGACTTGACAAAGGGGTACTGGCAGATTCCCCTTGCAGAAGACGCAAAGGAAAAGACTGCGTTCTCTACACCAGAGGGTCTTTTTCAATATACTGTCCTCCCTTTTGGACTACATGGGGCCCCAGCTACCTTCCAGCGCCTCATGGACAAGCTATTACGCCCGCATAACAGTTATGCTGCTGCCTACTTGGACGATGTGGTCATTCATACCCCAGAATGGGAAACCCACCTGGAGAAGGTGGAGGCAGTCCTCGATACCTTCAGGCGAGCTGGCCTTACAGCAAACTCTGCCAAGTGCACTGTAGGGTTTTCAGAGGCCAAATATCTTGGCTACATTGTGGGAAAAGATTTGGTAAAACCCCAAGTGAACAAGTTAGAGACCATCCAAAATTGGCCCCGACCAAGTCGCAAGAAACAAGTCTGGGCGTTCCTAGGTGTGGTAGGGTATTACCGACGATTTATCCCCCACTTTGCCACAAGGGCAAGTCCCCTGACAGACCTAGTGAAAGCCCGTGGACCTGATCTGGTGAGATGGTCTGACGCAGCAGAGGAAGCATTCACAGACCTACGGACTGCCCTCTGCAGTAACCCCGTACTGATAGCCCCTGATTTCACCAAGGAGTTTATCCTGCAGACGGATGCATCAGAAGTAGGGTTGGGGGCCGTTCTATCACAGATGGTCGGGGAGGAGGAACACCCAATTCTATACCTCAGTCGGAAACTCCTTCCAAGGGAACAAAAATATGCAGTGGTGGAGAGAGACTGCCTCGCTGTAAAATGGGCCATGGAAACATTGCGCTACTACCTGCTCAGGTGCAGATTTGTCCTCGTGACCGACCATGCCCCTCTTCAATGGATGCAGCGGAACAAGGAGAAGAACACAAGGGTGACCAGATGGTTCTTATCCCTCCAACCTTTCCAGTTCCATGTGTAACACAGAGCAGGAAGCCGTCATGGCAATGCCGATGGCTTGTCACATGTGCACTGTCTGGCGTCCCAAGCTGCCCAACCCCTTGGTGTTGAGCAGGGGGGAGGGATATGTGACAGACCCAGACCAGTGGGGTACAGGAGTCTGGCAGAGGGCAAATATACTGGTCACTGGATGAGTAGTTTTCTGTTCCCTG
>NW_020712089.1:4951-5270 GCF_002925995.2 Terrapene triunguis | reverse complement strand
ACTCCAAAAGCCTTTCCACAAGGTTTCTGGGCAGTGCAGCCTTATTCTGTCCTCCATGGAAGGACACTTGACCACGCCATGCTAGTAGCAAGTAATCTGGTATCATTGCGTGACAAAGCCTGGCAGCGTATGGTCCCGGTGTTTGCTGTCATTCAAGCAACATCTGTTCTTTATCTCGCTGTGTAATCCTCAGGAGAGTGATATCGCTCATGGTAACCTGGTTGAAATACGGGAATTTAATTAAGGGGACAGAGGTGGCCATTCCTATTGGGCTGTTTGCCTGTGGCTGAAAAGAAATCCTTCCCTGCAGTTAGCCAAG
>NW_020712089.1:0-4851 GCF_002925995.2 Terrapene triunguis | reverse complement strand
GGGGGGGGGGGTGTTAGTTTGGTTCCTGCAGGGATCTTCCCTGATACCAGCCACGCGGTGGGGGGAGGGATAAAGCGATCATCCAGAGAATTGGATGGGGGGGGGTTAGTTTGTTTTCTGCTGCTGAAGGTTAACAGGAAGACCGCAGCACTCAACGGGCTTTGCTTGGTATGTGGGAAAGGAGGGTGCAGAAGCCGAAAGACAATGGCTTACCATGGCCGCATGCAAGCCGAATTCTGTTGCCCGGACCTGCGTCTGTGATCTCTAGCAGCAAAGCCACAGGCACTCAATATTAAGAGGCAAAATGCAACCTTGCACAGAAATTACATGTGCTATGTAATGTGAATAGTGTTGGTCACCGTGAAAGGGTATTACATTTTACAGAACAATGCTATCTTTTTAAAAAATTCTCTCCTTTTTTCCCTCCCTCCAGCAGCTGCAATTTTTTCAAGCCTCCCTCCTCCAACCCGAAGGCTATCTCAGATAAGGCATTGGAAAAAGAGGACACCAGATGAGATGTTGGCGGAAATCATGGAATCCACGCGCAGTGAAAGAGCTCATCTGAATGAGTGGAAGGACATGGTTTCAAAGTATAGGAAAGATGCCAGTGAACGTGAGGACAGGTGGGACCAACGTGAGGACAGGAGGGACCAACGTGAGGACAGGAGAGATGCTCAAGATGAGAGGTGGCGGCAGGAAGATCAGAGGAGGCAGGATGCAATGCTGGGGCTGCTGCGTGAGCAAACAGACATGCTCCGGCGTCTGGTGGAGCTTCAGGAACGGCAGCAGGATCACAGACTGGTGTTACAGCCCCTGTATAACCCTCCCTCCCCCCTCACCATGTTCCATAGCCTCCTCACCCAGATGTCTAAGAACGCTGGGGGGGAGGGCTCCATGCACCCTCCCATTCCACCCCAGTGGACAGCCCAAGCAAAAGGCTGTCATTTTTGTTAACCTTTTTTTAGTGGCCTTTTCCTTCCTGCCGATCCTCCTCCCAAGCCCCACCTGGGTTCTCCCCCTCTTTTTATAATCAATTAATAAAGAATAAATGATTTTTAAACAATAGTGACTTTATTTCCTTTGAAAGCAAGCTGTGATCGAAGGGGGAGGGTGGCTTCCTTACAGAGAATGAGTCAATAAAGGGGGCGGGTTTTCATCAAGGAGAAACAAACAGAAATTTCACACTGTAGTCTGGCCAGTCATGAAACTGGTTTTCAAAGCTTCTCTGATGCGCAGCGCTTCCTGGTGTGCTCTTCTAATCGCCCTGATGTCTGGCTGCGTGTAATCAGCAGCCAGGCGATTTGCCTCAGCCTCCCACCCCGCCATAAAGGTCTCCCCCTTACTTTCACAGAGATTGTCGAGCACACAGGAAGCAGCAATAACAATGGGGATATTGGTTTGGCTGAGGTCTGACCGAGTCAGTAACGATCGCCAGCGACCTTTTAAATGTCCAAATGAACATTCTACCACCATTCTGCACTTGCTCAGCCTGTAGTTGAACAGCTCCTGACTCCTGTCCAGGCTGCCTGTGTATGGCTTCATGAGCCATGGCATTAAGGGGTAGGCTGGGTCCCCAAGGATAACTATAGGCATTTCAACATCCCCAACAGTTATTCTCTGGTCTGGGAAGTAAGTCCCGTGCTGCAGCCGTTTAAACAGAGTAGTGTTCCTGAAGACGCGAGCATCATGAACCCTTCCCGGCCAGCCCAAGTTGATGTTGGTGAAACGTCCCTTGTGATCCACCAGTGCTTGCAGCACCATTGAAAAGTACCCCTTGCGGGTTTATGTACTGGGCACCCTGGTGCTCCGGTGACAAGATAGGGATATGGGTTCCATCTATCGCTCCACCACAGTTAGGGAATCCCATTGCAGCAAAGCCATCCACTATGACCTGCACATTTCCCAGAGTCACTACCTTTCGTAGCAGCAGCTCAGTGATTGCTTTGGCTACTTGCATCACAGCAGCCCCCACAGTAGATTTGCCCACTCCAAATTGATTCCCGACTGACCGGTAGCTGTCTGGCATTGCAAGCTTCCACAGGGCTATCGCCACTCGCTTCTCAACTCTCAGGGCTGCTCTCATCTTGGTATTCTGGCGCTTCAGGGCAGGGGACAGCAAGTCACAAAGTTCCATGAAAGTGCCCTTATGCATGCGAAAGTTTTGCAGCCACTGGGAATCGTCCCACACCTGCAACACTATGTGGTCCCACCAGTCTGTGCTTGTTTCCCGGGCCCAGAATCGGCGTTCCACGGATAGAACCTGCCCCTTTAACAACATGATCTCCAAGGCACCGGGGCTCGTGGTTTGAGAGAATTCTGTGTCCATGTCCATGTCCTCATCACTCTTGTCGCTGCGCTGCCGTTGCCGCCTCCTCCTCGCCTCGTTTTTCTGGTCCTGGTTCAGCATAAACTGCACGAGAATGCGAGAGGTGTTTACAATGTTCATGACTGCTGTCTTGAGCTGAGCGGGCTCCATGCTTGCCGTGGTATGGAGTCTGCAGTGTTCACCCAGGAAAAAAAGGCGCGAAATGGTTGTCTGCCATTGCTTGCATGGAGGGAGGGGTGAGGCTGTACCCAGAACCACCTGCGACAATGTTTTGGTCCCATCAGGCACTGGGATCTCAACCCAGAATTCCAATGGGCGGGGGAGACCGCGGGAACTATGGGATAGCTATGGGATAACTACCCACAGTGCAATGCTCCGGAAATCGACGCTAGCCCCAGTACATGGACGCACACCGCCCAATTAATGTGCTTAGTGTGGCCGCATACATTCGACTTTATACAATTGTTTCCAAAATTCGAATTCTGTAAATTCGGATTAATCCCGTAGTGTAGACATACCCTTTGTGCCTTAGTTCCCCATTTTAAAATGGGATAAGTGTACTTTGCAGGGGTGTTGTGATGATAGATATATTAAAGACTGTGAAAGGCTCAGGTTTTTTCATTAGTGGGAGTCATATAAGTAAATTAGATTGACAGATTTATATATTTGGAGATGGAAACTGTATATATTCAAATGAGTGAATGTTTCTGTTTCATGAATTCTTATTGTATGTAGCTGATCATAAGGTTCCCTTTTTTATCTGTTCAGACATATTTTAAAAAGAAACTTTTTTGTTTTCAATCCTCTTTCCCCCAAAACACAATTTTAAAAAATACACAACATTGATAGAAGGGTACTTTTAAAGCACTTATTACAAAGTGCTTAAAATTCAACAGTCTTACATTTCCAAGAATATCAGCCTTACATGCTTACATTTTTCCTGCTTCGTATTCATATTAAATATTACTCATTATAGGCCAGGAGGCTGCTTAAATTGTATGCCAGTCAGACACTTTGGCACCTTCGGTTTCGAAGCATTATCCTTTTAGGTAGTTAACTGACTCTTAACAGAAATGTTTCTTATTGAATAATTATGCTAGTACAAGTTGCTTAAGAAGACTACTAGGACTCAAAGTGCTATAGTAGAACTATCACAGTAGCAGTAGTTTATCATATTAAATCTGTGAAATTAGTTCTAGTCTATATTTGTATCAAATTAACACTCTCCCCTCAACCACCCCATCCCCCGCACTGGCTCAGTTGCACTGGCTGGTGCACTGCAGGGAAAAAGAGTTGTAAGGGGAGAGAGGTGGACCATAAGGTGAGAGAGGGGAACATAGGGGGATATCTTACTTCCCCTTTGAACCTCTGTGTGCCCTGGCTCACAATCCAGCCCTGATATAGTAAAAAGAAAAACCCAGAGAAAAAATACAACATAGGTTTAATTTGGCATAGGTAACATTACAGCCTGGCACCACAGATGTAGTGTTTACCTTTTCTGGTTCAAGCAATAAATCTGTATATTCATAATAAAATCCCCAACTGATTTTGATCAATAGAAAATTCTAGGCCAATGGCCCAAGAGTCTTCCATTAATTAAAATATTATTGGTCAATTCTGATCATTTTTATAAACAGGACATCCAACTATCATGTAATAGATCGCCACATAGCCTATATCTAAGCCCCTTCATATTCAGTTTAAACCGATTTTTTTACCAAAAATTTTCCGGTTTTACAAAAAGTATTATTATTTTTTTCCGATTTTCACCCAACTTTCTACCATTCAAATATATAAAAAATAACTTGTTTTATTAGGAAAATACAATACATTGCATGAGATATATGTATTACGATAGTACATTACTCTCGGTATGTATGCAAAGCTGCCTGTTGAAGTAAGTCTATATATTAGTCTAGAACAGGGGTAGGCGACCTTTCAGAAGTGGTGTGCTGAGTCTTCATTTATTCACTTTAATTTAAGGTTTCGCGTGCTGGTAATACATTTTAACGTTTTTTAGAAGGTCTCTCTCTATTAGACTATATTATATAACTAAACTATTGTTGTATGTAAAGTAAACAACGTTTTCAAAATGTTTAAGAAGCTTCATTTAAAATTAAATTAAAATGCTGATCTTACGCCGCCAGCCTGCTCAGCCCGCTGCCAGCCTGGGGTTCTGTTCACCTAGGCCGGCTGTGGGCTAAGTGGGGCCTGCGGCTGGGACACCGGCTGGCAAGGGTCCGGCAGCCGGGACCCCAGACCTGGGGGGTGTTCAGGGGTCAGGGCAGAGGGATGGGTGTGTGTGGGGGGGTGCAGGGCAGAAGGCTGGGTGTGTGTCGGGGGGTTCAGGGGTCAGGGCAGAGGGATTGGGGCTGTGGGGGTGCAAGGCAGAAGGCTGGGTGTGTGTGGGGGTTCAGGGGTAAGGGCAGAGGGCTGAGGGTATGTGGATGTGCAGGGCAGAAGGCTGGGTGTGTGTGTGGGGGTTCAGGGGTCAGGGCAGAGGGCTGGGGTGCTTGGCTCGTGGG
>NW_020712088.1:0-5376 GCF_002925995.2 Terrapene triunguis | reverse complement strand
ACTCCAAAAGCCTTTCCACAAGGTTTCTGGGCAGTGCAGCCTTATTCCGTCCTCCAAGCTGGGTCGCAAGCTGGAAGATTCTCTGCAACTTGAAGTCTTTAGATCACGATCTGGAGACTTCAACAGCAGAGTTAAGGGAAAGTGGGGGGGTCAGCTTTTGTGGCCTGCATCATGCGGGAGGTCAGACTAGATGACCATATTGGTCCCTTCTGACCTTAAAGTCTATGAGTCTATGAGTCTATGAGACACTTGACCACGCCATGCTAGTAGCAAGTAATCTGGTATCATTGCGTGACAAAGCCTGGCAGCGTATGGTCCCGGTGTTTGCTGTCATTCAAGCAACATCTGTTCTTTATCTCGCTGTGTAATCCTCAGGAGAGTGATATCGCTCATGGTAACCTGGTTGAAATACGGGAATTTAATTAAGGGGACAGAGGTGGCCATTCCTACTGGGCTGTTTGCCTGTGGCTGAAAAGAAATCCTTCCCTGCAGTTAGCCAAGTGCGTGGGGGGGGATTGGCCCTGAGCTTTTCGCGTTTGGCTAGCAGGGATCTTCCCCGATACCAGCCACGCGGTTGGGGGAGGGGTAAAGCGATCATCCCAGAGAATTCATGGCGGGGGCGGGTGTTAGTTTGGTTCCTGCAGGGATCTTCCCTGGTACCAGCCACGCGGTGGGGGGAGGGATAAAGCGATCATCCAGAGAATTGGATGGGGGGGGGGTTAGTTTGTTTTCTGCTGCTGAAGATTAACAGGAAAACCGCAGCACTCAACGGGCTTTGCTTGGTATGTGGGAAAGGAGGGTGCAGAAGCCGAAAGACAATGGCTTACCATGGCCGCATGCAAGCCGAATTCTGTTGCCCGGACCTGCGTCTGTGATCTCTAGCAGCAAAGCCACAGGCACTCAATATTAAGAGGCAAAATGCGACCTTGCACAGAAATTACATGTGCTATGTAATGTGAATAGTGTTGGTCACCGTGAAAGAGTATAAGCATTGTTCTGTAAAATGTATCTTTTTAAAAAATTCTCTCCTTTTTTCCCTCCCTCCAGCAGCTGCAATTTTTTCAAGCCTCCCTCCTCCATCCCGAAGGCTATCTCAGATAAGGCATCGGAAAAAGAGGACGCAAGATGAGTTTTTGGCGGAAATCATGGAATCCACGCGCAGTGAAAGAGCTCATCTGAATGAGTGGAAGGACATGGTTTCAAAGTATAGGAAAGATGCCAGTGAACGTGAGGACAGGAGGGACCAACGTGAGGACAGGAGGGACCAATGTGAGGACAGGAGAGACGCTCAAGATGAGATGTGGCGGCAGGAAGATCAGAGGAGGCAGGATGCAATGCTGGGGCTGCTGCGTGAGCAAACAGACATGCTCCGGCATCTGGTGGAGCTTCAGGAATGGCAGCAGGATCACAGACTGGTGCTACAGCCCCTGTATAACCTCCCCTCCCCCCTCACCATGTTCCATAGCCTCCTCACCCAGACGTCTAAGAACGCTGGGGGGGAGGCTCCGTTCCCCCTCCCATTCCACCCCAGTGGACAGCCCAAGCAAAAGGCTGTCATTTTTGTTAACCTTTTTTTAGTGGCCTTTTCCTTCCTGCCGATCCTCCTCCCAAGCCCCACCTGGGTTCTCCCCCTCTTTTTATAATCAATTAATAAAGAATAAATGATTTTTAAACAATAGTGACTTTATTTCCTTTGAAAGCAAGCTGTGATCGAAGGGGGAGGGTGGCTTCCTTACAGAGAATGAGTCAATAAAGGGGGCGGGTTTTCATCAAGGAGAAACAAACAGAAATTTCACACTGTAGCCTGGCCAGTCATGAAACTGGTTTTCAAAGCTTCTCTGATGCGCAGCGCTTCCTGGTGTGCTCTTCTAATCGCCCTGATGTCTGGCTGCGTGTAATCAGCAGCCAGGCGATTTGCCTCAGCCTCCCACCCCGCCATAAAGGTCTCCCCCTTACTTTCACAGAGATTGTCGAGCACACAGGAAGCAGCAATAACAATGGGGATATTGGTTTGGCTGAGGTCTGACCGAGTCAGTAACGATCGCCAGCGACCTTTTAAATGTCCAAATGAACATTCTACCACCATTCTGCACTTGCTCAGCCTGTAGTTGAACAGCTCCTGACTCCTGTCCAGGCTGCCTGTGTATGGCTTCATGAGCCATGGCATTAAGGGGTAGGCTGGGTCCCCAAGGATAACTATAGGCATTTCAACATCCCCAACAGTTATTCTCTGGTCTGGGAAGTAAGTCCCGTGCTGCAGCCGTTTAAACAGAGTAGTGTTCCTGAAGACGCGAGCATCATGAACCCTTCCCGGCCAGCCCAAGTTGATGTTGGTGAAACGTCCCTTGTGATCCACCAGTGCTTGCAGCACCATTGAAAAGTACCCCTTGCGGGTTTATGTACTGGGCACCCTGGTGCTCCGGTGACAAGATAGGGATATGGGTTCCATCTATCGCTCCACCACAGTTAGGGAATCCCATTGCAGCAAAGCCATCCACTATGACCTGCACATTTCCCAGAGTCACTACCTTTCGTAGCAGCAGCTCAGTGATTGCTTTGGCTACTTGCATCACAGCAGCCCCCACAGTAGATTTGCCCACTCCAAATTGATTCCCGACTGACCGGTAGCTGTCTGGCATTGCAAGCTTCCACAGGGCTATCGCCACTCGCTTCTCAACTCTCAGGGCTGCTCTCATCTTGGTATTCTGGCGCTTCAGGGCAGGGGACAGCAAGTCACAAAGTTCCATGAAAGTGCCCTTATGCATGCGAAAGTTTTGCAGCCACTGGGAATCGTCCCACACCTGCAACACTATGTGGTCCCACCAGTCTGTGCTTGTTTCCCGGGCCCAGAATCGGCGTTCCACGGATAGAACCTGCCCCTTTAACAACATGATCTCCAAGGCACCGGGGCCCACGGTTTGAGAGAATTCTGTGTCCATGTCCATGTCCTCATCACTCTTGTCACTGCGCTGCCGTCGCCGCCTCCTCCTCGCCTCGTTTTTCTGGTCCTGGTTCAGCATAAACTGCACGAGAATGCGTGAGGTGTTTACAATGTTCATGACTGCTGTCTTGAGCTGAGCGGGCTCCATGCTTGCTGTGGTATGGAGTCTGCAGTGTTCACCCAGGAAAAAAAGGCGCAAAATGGTTGTCTGCCATTGCTTGCATGGAGGGAGGGGTGAGGCTGTACCCAGAACCACCTGCGACAATGTTTTTTGCCCCATCAGGCACTGGGATCTCAACCCAGAATTCCAATGGGCGGGGGAGACCGCGGGGACTATGGGATAGCTATGGGATAACTACCCACAGTGCAACGCTCCGGAAATCGACGCTAGCCCCAGTACATGGACGCACACCGCCGAATTAATGTGCTTAGTGTGGCCGCATACATTCGACTTTATACAATTGTTTCCAAAATTCGAATTCTGTAAATTCAGATTAATCCCGTAGTGTAGACATACCCTTTGTGCCTTAGTTCCCCATTTTAAAATGGGATAAGTGTACTTTGCAGGGGTGTTGTGATGATAGATATATTAAAGACTGTGAAAGGCTCAGGTTTTTTCATTAGTGGGAGTCATATAAGTAAATTAGATTGACAGATTTATATATTTGGAGATGGAAACTGTATATATTCAAATGAGTGAATGTTTCTGTTTCATGAATTCTTATTGTATGTAGCTGATCATAAGGTTCCCTTTTTTATCTGTTCAGACATATTTTAAAAAGAAACTTTTTTGTTTTCAATCCTCTTTCCCCCAAAACACAATTTTAAAAAATACACAACATTGATAGAAGGGTACTTTTAAAGCACTTATTACAAAGTGCTTAAAATTCAACAGTCTTACATTTCCAAGAATATCAGCCTTACATGCTTACATTTTTCCTGCTTCATATTCATATTAAATATTACTCATTATAGGCCAGCAGGCTGCTTAAATTGTATGCCAGTCAGACACTTTGGCACCTTCGGTTTCGAAGCATTATCCTTTTAGGTAGTTAACTGACTCTTAACAGAAATGTTTCTTATTGAATAATTATGCTAGTACAAGTTGCTTAAGAAGACTACTAGGACTCAAAGTGCTATAGTAGAACTATCACAGTAGCAGTAGTTTATCATATTAAATCTGTGAGATTAGTTCTATTCTATATTTGTATCAAATTAACACTCTCCCCTCAACCACCCCATCCCCCGCACTGGCTCAGTTGCACTGGCTGGTGCACTGCAGGGAAAAAGAGTTGTAAGGGGAGAGAGGTGGACCATAAGGTGAGAGAGGGGAACATAGGGGGATATCTTACTTCCCCTTTGAACCTCTGTGTGCCCTGGCTCACAATCCAGCCCTGATATAGTAAAAAGAAAAACCCAGAGAAAAAATACAACATAGGTTTAATTTGGCATAGGTAACATTACAGCCTGGCACCACAGATGTAGTGTTTACCTTTTCTGGTTCAAGCAATAAATCTGTATATTCATAATAAAATCCCCAACTGATTTTGATCAATAGAAAATTCTAGGCCAATGGCCCAAGAGTCTTCCATTAATTAAAATATTATTGGTCAATTCTGATCATTTTTATAAACAGGACATCCAACTATCATGTAATAGATCGCCACATAGCCTATATCTAAGCCCCTTCATATTCAGTTTAAACCGATTTTTTTACCAAAAATTTTCCGGTTTTACAAAAAGTATTATTATTTTTTTCCGATTTTCACCCAACTTTCTACCATTCAAATATATAAAAAATAACTTGTTTTATTAGGAAAATACAATACATTGCATGAGATATATGTATTACGATAGTACATTACTCTCGGTATGTATGCAAAGCTGCCTGTTGAAGTAAGTCTATATATTAGTCTAGAACAGGTGTAGGCGACCTTTCAGAAGTGGTGTGCTGAGTCTTCATTTATTCACTTTAATTTAAGGTTTCGCGTGCTGGTAATACATTTTAACGTTTTTTAGAAGGTCTCTCTCTATTAGACTATATTATATAACTAAACTATTGTTGTATGTAAAGTAAACAACGTTTTCAAAATGTTTAAGAAGCTTCATTTAAAATTAAATTAAAATGCTGATCTTACGCCGCCAGCCTGCTCAGCCCGCTGCCAGCCTGGGGTTCTGTTCACCTAGGCCGGCTGTGGGCTAAGTGGGGCCTGCGGCTGGGACACCGGCTGGCAAGGGTCCGGCAGCCGGGACCCCAGACCTGGGGGGTGTTCAGGGGTCAGGGCAGAGGGATGGGTGTGTGTGGAGGGGTGCAGTGCAGAAGGCTGGGTGTGTGTCGAGGGGTTCAGGGGTCAGGGCAGAGGGATTGGGGCTGTGGGGGTGCAAGGCAGAAGGCTGGGTGTGTGTGGGGGTTCAGGGGTAAGGGCAGAGGGCTG
>NW_020712087.1:0-1958 GCF_002925995.2 Terrapene triunguis | reverse complement strand
TTAACCTCCCACGGGTCTGGCATGGGGGGCAGGGGCGCTCGGGATTACCCCCCCTTCCCTGGGCTGGATCTGATGGGGGGGGCAGGGCTGCTCGCCCATTGAAGCCCCTCATCTCCTGAGTGTGCGCTTGGTGGAGATTGCTGTTGCTTGGGTCTCACACTGGGGCAGGGAGGCTGTTTATATCCCTCCGTCCCGTGGGTTCGACAGGGGGGAGGCTGCTTGGCTCTTCATGTCTGATATTGGGGAAGGGGTGCTAGGCTGCTACCTGGATCCCCTCCCTCCCCTCCCTCTCGGTATCTGTCCCGTACTGTGTGGGGGATTGATGCTGGAAATCTTGACGGAGGAGGGACTTTTTGTGGGGTTTCTAAACTTTCCATCACTGCCTTTGCCTCCTGTCTCACTCTTAGCGTCAGTATTTCCAGACTGCCAGATGTCTCCAGAGATGAACCTCGCATTGGCCTGGGAGTCAGCGGAGGTAAGGGCAGCTAACGTGATGGTGAAAAGGAAGGGGTCAAGAACACATTAAATGTTAATTTTAGGAGACTGTAAAATTAGGTTTTAAAGATAAAAATCTTATTTGCAGGGATTTAACTGGTTCTTACAGCAATGAAGACCAATAGAAACGTTTCTGTGATGTCCCTGTGATTGCTTATTTTTCCAAACCATTAATCATTCCCACAGCATTTGCAATCCAGATAGTGCAGCACTGAAGCTGAAAGTGAAACTGACTACAAAGTGAAACTGAATTAATTACCCAGCTGGTAGAAATGTCAAAAGTTAACAAAGAGCATAAATAGTGAAAAGTAAACCTGAAAGTCCTATTCACTTTTAATAGATGTTAGTAACCGAATCAAATAAATCTTTATATTTGCAACATATGATTTTTGAATGTCCCTTTAAGAAAATCAACAAACCTTATACATTCAAGCTATCACTGCAGAAACTGGTGTTAGTCCAAGATACCAAGCTATTAAGTTTCTGTTGTTAAAGTTCTGATTCTGCAAGACATTTAGCAGCTTTCAGAATCTGTTCCTGAACTTCTTGTACTATTCATCAGAGAAGATGATGGTGGTTTACTTAGTGTTTTGTTTTAGGGATATCACATGAAAGTCTCTCACCAGACCTTCCAGCTGTAGTGCAGTTACGCACTGCAGATTCCTTATACATGTATGTTTTAAAAAAAGCATTACCATCAGGTATTACTGAATTGTATTGAGCAGGGATAGTAATTCAGCATGTTTTGCTTTATGGTGTGATGGCTGTGTTCATCTTACTGCAAGTTTGGGAGAAAACCTGAACTATTTATTTTGAAGTAACATAGATGATTATCTTTGAGAAGTCATGGAAGATGGGAGAGATTCCAGAAGACTGGAAAAGGGCAAATATAGTGCCCATCTATAAAAAGGGAAATAAGGACAATCCAGGGAATTATAGACCAGTCAGCTTAACTTCTGTACCCGGAAAGATAATGGAGCAAATAATTAAACAATCAATTTGCAAACATCTAGAAGATAATAAGATAAGTAACAGTCAGCATGGATTTCTCTCAAACAAATCATGTCAAACCAACCTGATAGCTTTCTTTGACAGGGTAACAAGCCTTGTGGATGGGGGGAAGTGGTAGATGCGGTATATCTTGACGTTAGTAACGCTTTTGATACTGTCTCGCATGATCTTCTCATAAATAAACTAGGGAAATGGAGCCTAGATGGAGCTACTATAAAGTGGGTGCAAAACTAGTTGGGAAACCATTCCCAGAGAGTAGTTATCAGTGGCTCACAGTCATGCTGGAAGGGCATAACCTTGGGGTCCCACAGGGATCAGTTCGGGGTCCGGTTCTGTTCAATATCTTCATCAATGATTTAGATAATGGCATACAGAGTACACTTATAAAGTTTGTAAATGATATCGAGCAGGGAAGGGTTGCAAGTGCTTTGGAGTTTAGGATTTAAATTCAA
>NW_020712086.1:0-1992 GCF_002925995.2 Terrapene triunguis | reverse complement strand
CCCGGGGCAGGCAGGCGCGCTCGGGATTAACCTCCCACGGGTCTGGCGTGGGGGGCAGGGGCGCTCGGGATTACCCCCCCCCCCCTCCCCGGGGCGGGATCGGTGGGGGGGGGGGCAGGGCTGCTCGCCCATTAAAGCCCCTCATCCCCTGAGTGTGCGCTTGGTAGAGATTGCTGTTGCTTGGGTCTCACACTGGGGCAGGGCTGCTGTTTATATCCCTCCGTCCCGTGGGTTCGACACGGGGGAGGCTGCTTGGCTCTTCATGTCTGATATTGGGGAAGGGGTGCTAGGCTGCTACCTGGATCCCCTCCCTCCCGGTATCTGTCCCGTACTGTGTGGG
This sequence comes from Terrapene triunguis, assembly GCF_002925995.2. Lineage (NCBI taxonomy): Eukaryota > Metazoa > Chordata > Testudines > Emydidae > Terrapene > Terrapene triunguis. Next base: position 1,652 of record NW_020712086.1, on the reverse strand, counting down.
GGATTGATGCTGGAAATCTTGACGGAGGAGGGACTTTTTGTGGGGTTTCTAAACTTTCCATCACTGCCTTTGCCTCCTGTCTCACTCTTAGCGTCAGTATTTCCAGACTGCCAGATGTCTCCAGAGATGAACCTCGCATTGGCCTGGGAGTCAGTGGAGGTAAGGGCAGCTAACCTGTGATGGTGAAAAAGAAGGGGTCAAGAACACATTAAATGTTAATTTTAGGAGACTGTAAAATTAGGTTTTAAAGATAAAAATCTTATTTGCAGGGACTTAACTGGTTCTTACAGCAATGAAGACCAATAGAAACATTTCTGTGATGTCCCTGTGATTGCTTATTTTTCCAAACCCTTAATCATTCCCACAGCATTTGCAATCCAGATAGTGCAGCACTGAAGCTGAAAGTGAAACTGACTACAAAGTGAAACTGAATTAATTACCCAGCTGGTAGAAATGTCAAAAGTTAACAAAGAGCATAAATAGTGAAAAGTAAACATGAAAGTCCTATTCACTTTTAATAGATGTTAGTAACCGAATCAAATAAATCTTTATATTTGCAACATATGATTTTTGAATGTCCCTTTAAGAAAATCAACAAACCTTATACATTCAAGCTATCACTGCAGAAACTGGTGTTAGTCCAAGATACCAAGCTATTAAGTTTCTGTTGTTAAAGTTCTGATCCTGCAAGACATTTAGCAGCTTTCAGAATCTGTTCCTGAACTTCTTGTACTAATCATCAGAGAAGATGATGGTGGTTTACTTAGTGCTTTGTTTTAGGGATATCACATGAAAGTCTCTCACCAGATCTTCCAGCTATAGTGCAGTTACGCACTGCAGATTCCTTATACATGTATGTTTTAAAAAAAGCATTACCATCGGGTATTACTGAATTGTATTGAGCAGGGATAGTAATTCAGCATGTTTTGCTTTATGGTGTGATGGCTGTGTTCATCTTACTGCAGGTTTGGGAGAAAATACAGCCTGAACTATTTATTTTGAAGTAACATAGATGATTATCTTTGAGAAGTCATGGAAGACGGGAGAGATTCCAGAAGACTGGAAAAGGGCAAATATAGTGCCCATCTATAAAAAGGGAAATAAGGACAATCCAGGGAATTACAGACCAGTCAGCTTAACTTCTGTACCCGGAAAGATAATGGAGCAAATAATTAAACAATCAATTTGCAAACATCTAGAAGATAATAAGATGATAAGTAACAGTCAGCATGGATTTCTCTCAAACAAACCATGTCAAACCAACCTGATAGCTTTCTTTGACAGGGTAACAAGCCTTGTGGATGGGGGGAAGTGGTAGATGCGGTATATCTTGACGTTAGTAACGCTTTTGATACTGTCTCGCATGATCTTCTCATAAATAAACTAGGGAAATGCAGCCTAGATGGAGCTACTATAAAGTGGGTGCAAAACTAGTTGGGAAACCATTCCCAGAGAGTAGTTATCAGTGGCTCACAGTCATGCTGGAAGGGCATAACCTTGGGGTCCCACAGGGATCAGTTCGGGGTCCGGTTCTGTTCAATATCTTCATCAATGATTTAGATAATGGCATACAGAGTACACTTATAAAGTTTGTAGATGATATCTAGCAGGGAAGGGTTGCAAGTGCTTTGGAGTTTAGGATTTAAATTCAA
>NW_020712085.1:0-1329 GCF_002925995.2 Terrapene triunguis | reverse complement strand
CCTACTGACAGAATGCCACTATAATAAAATACAAGGGCAGGCTCAAATAGGGGGACTGGAACAATTTGTATAGTGGGGAGCCATTGAATCAAACTGTAAACCCTGTATACGACGGAAATCACTGCAAAGCAGGGGGTGCGGCACCGTGCACCCGCAGTTCCAGCCCCTGTGGGCTCAAATGATGACACTGACACATCAAATACTGAAATAGCTGAGCAGGCAGCAACTGTATTACAAGAAGGGAAGAAGTTCTGGCAGCAGAAAAAAGAGTGAGTTCTTGGTATCTCACTGTAGCTATTCTACTTTTCTTTTACGCTGGTACCCCTGTACTGGGCACTGCCAATCCAGCTGACTTCAAGGCTTTGTTACCAATGCCAGTCAGGCTCTTCCTCTCATTTGGAGACATGGAATTCCATTAGTGGGAAGTAAATGTTAAGCTGATGTCTATTCCTCAGCAGGAAACATGTCTCACTTCTCCCACGCCTCTGTAGGATTGAAAAGCCATACCAATTTCTCTGAACAACCACCAGTACAGCAGTGTGAGCTTTGCTTCCAGGACTACCCATAAGATGTGACAAGACAACAGCTTTATTGAAGAACAAGAAATCCCCTGATCAGCTAGACAACAGGATGCCTGCAGCCAATAGCCTCAGATCTAACCTCAGAAAGGGAGGAGCCATTGCTCAAATGCCAGCATGTTGTGAGGCCCAGACAGGGGAGGAAAGAATTTGAGTCACTCTTGAAGTTCCCAGCGGAGCTGCAGCTTATTAACCCTAACGGTTAATTACATAATATGTTAAAGTGAATTTCAGTTTATTTTTTGCAAAAAATACACACAACATTCAAAGGCTGTGGTATAAAATATACCCTCTGGAAATATGCATTTCAACATGATAAAAATATTGTATTGAGTATCCAATATATCTGTATAAGTAAAATACTTTTTTAAAAAATATTAATTACTGAAACAAAAATAAAGTTCAAATCATTCATTTAGAAAGTTCAGATTGAGGTAGTTTTCATGTCATCATGATTGTAATTCTCTGAAAAACAGGAATTATGCAACAATGTAATCTTGTCCATTGTTATAGTACAGAAAGTGAAGCTCAGTACATTATTTTTTCAGAGCTATTATGTCAACTGACACAGAAGACATAGGTTCAAAATTTTGAAACCTGAGTGTCAGTGAAGTCAGGCATTAGAATTTATATTTATTTTGACCTGAGTCTTCATTGGCATTTGTGGCAATACCAAAGAAAAACTAATATATCCAGCTACAATGTGTCTATGTTTATGGATTCAGGCTCCTACCTTTAGGCATTCAGGTTT
>NW_020712084.1:0-1318 GCF_002925995.2 Terrapene triunguis | reverse complement strand
ACTATAATAAAATACAAGGGCAGGCTCAAACAGGGGGACTGGAACAATTTGTATAGTGGGGAGTCTTGAATCAAACTGTAAACCCTGTATACGATGGAAATCACTGCAAAGCAGGGGGTGCGGCACCGTGCACCCGCAGTTCCAGCCCCTGTGGGCTCAAATGATGACACTGACACATCAAATACTGAAATAGCTGAGCAGGCAGCAACTGTATTACAAGAACGGAAGAAGTTCTGGCAGCAGAAAAAAGAGCGAGTTCTTGGTATCTCACTGTAGCTATTCTACTTTTCTTTTACGCTGGTACCCCTGTACTGGGCACTGCCAATCCAGCTGACTTCAAGGCTTTGTTACCAATGCCAGTCAGGCTCTTCCTCTCATTTGGAGACATGGAATTCCATTAGTGGGAAGTAAATGTTAAGCTGATGTCTATTGCTCAGCAGGAAACATGTCTCACTTCTCCCACGTCTCTGTAGGATTGAAAAGCCATACCAATTTCTCTGAACAACCACCAGTACAGCAGTGTGAGCTTTGCTTCCAGGACTACCCATAAGATGTGACAAGACATCAGCTTTATTGAAGAACAAGAAATCCCCTGATCAGCTAGACAACAGGATGCCTGCAGCCAATAGCCTCAGATCTAACCTCAGAAAGGGAGGAGCCATTGCTCAAATGCCAGCATGTTGTGAGGCCCAGACAGGGGAGGAAAGAATTTGAGTCACTCTTGAAGTTCCCAGCGGAGCTGCAGCTTATTATCCCTAACAGTTAATTACATAATATGTTAAAGTGAATTTCAGTTTATTTTTTGCAAAAAATACATACAACATTCAAAGGCTGTGGTATAAAATATACCCTCTGGAAATATGCATTTCAACATGATAAAAATATTGTATTGAGTATCCAATATATCTGTATAAGTAAAATACTTTTTTAAAAAATATTAATTACTGAAACAAAAATAAAGTTCAAATCATTCATTTAGAAAGTTCAGATTGAGGTAGTTTTCATGTCATCATGATTGTAATTCTCTGAAAAATAGGAATTATGCAACAATGTAATCTTGTCCATTGTTATAGTACAGAAAGTGAAGCTCAGTACATATATATATATATTTTCAGAGCTATTATGTCAACTGACACAGAAGACATAGGTTCAAAATTTTGAAACCTGAGTGTCAGTGAAGTCAGGCATTAGAATTTATATTTATTTTGACCTGAGTCTTCATTGGCATTTGTAGCAATACCAAAGAAAAACTAATATATCCAGCTACAATATGTCTATGTTTATGGATTCAGGCTCCTACCTTTAGGCATTCAGGTTT
>NW_020712083.1:0-8658 GCF_002925995.2 Terrapene triunguis | reverse complement strand
ACCTTTAAGACTAACAGAAGTATTGGGAGCATAAGCTTTCGTGGGTAAGAACCTCACTTCTTCAGATGCAAGTAATGGAAATCTCCAGAGGCAGGTATAAATCAGTATGGAGATAACGAGGTTAGTTCAATCAGGGAGGGTGAGGTGCTCTGCTAGCAGTTGAGGTGTGAACACCAAGGGAGGAGAAACTGCTTCTGTAGCTGGATAGCCATTCACAGTCTTTGTTTAATCCTGATCTGATGGTGTCAAATTTGCAAATGAACTGGAGCTCAGCAGTTTCTCTTTGGAGTCTGGTCCTGACGTTTTTTTGCTGTAAGATGGCTACCTTTACATCTGCTCTTGTGTGGCCAGGGAGGTTGAAGTGTTCTCCTACAGGTTTTTGTATATTGCCATTCCTGATATCTGACTTGTGTCCATTTATCCTCTTGCGTAGTGACTGTCCAGTTTGGCCAATGTACATAGCAGAGGGGCATTGCTGGCACATGATGGCATATATAACATTGGTGGACGTGCAGGTGAATGAGCCGGTGATGTTGTAGCTGATCTGGTTAGGTCCTGTGATGGTGTTGCTGGTGTAGATATGTGGGCAGAGTTGGCATCGAGATTTGTTGCATGATTTCAACAGCTTCCACCCCACCATCAACCTCAGCCTGGACCAATCTACACGGGAGGTCCACTTCCTAGACACCACAGTACAAATAAGCGATGGCCACGTTACCACCACCCTATACCGAAAACCCACCGACCGCTACGCCTACCTTCATGCCTCCAGCTTCCACCCCGGACACACCACACGATCCATCATCTACAGTCAAGCGCTGAGGTACAACCGCATCTGCTCCAACCCCTCAGATAGAGACTAACACCTACAAGATCTTCACCAAGCATTCTCAAAACTACGATACCCACACAAGGAAATAGAGAAACAAATCAACAGAGCCAGACGTGTACCCAGAAGCCTCCTGCTACAAGACAGGCCCAAAAAAGAAACCAACAGAACTCCACTGGCCATCACCTACAGCCCTCAGCTTAAACCTCTCCAACGCATCATCAGTGATCTACAACCCATCCTGGACAATGATCCCTCACTTTCACAAACCTGGGGAGGCAGGCCAGTCCTCGCCCACAGACAACCCGCCAACCTTAAGCATATTCTCACCAGCAACCACGCACCGCACCATAACAACTCTAACTCAGGAACCAACCCATGCAACAAACCTCGATGCCAACTCTGCCCACATATCTACACCAGCAACACCATCACAGGACCTAACCAGATCAGCTACAACATCACCGGCTCATTCACCTGCACGTCCACCAATGTTATATATGCCATCATGTGCCAGCAATGCCCCTCTGCTATGTACATTGGCCAAACTGGACAGTCACTACGCAAGAGGATAAATGGACACAAGTCAGATATCAGGAATGGCAATATACAAAAACCTGTAGGAGAACACTTCAACCTCCCTGGCCACACAAGAGCAGATGTAAAGGTAGCCATCTTACAGCAAAAAAACGTCAGGACCAGACTCCAAAGAGAAACTGCTGAGCTCCAGTTCATTTGCAAATTTGACACCATCAGATCAGGATTAAACAAAGACTGTGAATGGCTATCCAGCTACAGAAGCAGTTTCTCCTCCCTTGGTGTTCACACCTCAACTGCTAGCAGAGCACCTCACCCTCCCTGATTGAACTAACCTCGTTATCTCCATACTGATTTATACCTGCCTCTGGAGATTTCCATTACTTGCATCTGAAGAAGTGAGGTTCTTACCCACGAAAGCTTATGCTCCCAATACTTCTGTTAGTCTTAAAGGTGCCACAGGACCCTCTGTTGCTTTTGGAAGGAGTATGTACACTATATGGTTTAGCATTGCCTCTTAAGATGTTTGTCACCTTTCAGAAGTACAATATCAGCAATAGTCCATTGAGTTCTTCCACCTTTTTCACTAGGCCCATCTTGGCTGCCACACCGTCGCTGAGAAGGCTCTTGATCTATGGTCCTTTGATCGCATACAAAGACAAAACATTGTGTATTCAGAGTGTAAGTTGTTTTTGTGATGAACTGGCCCATGCAGTTCAGAGTACCTCCATGGCTTATCAGAGTTGGGTCAGGTGACTTCAGCCTTGGGTGTGATTGAAGGAGATTGTAAGTCCCTCTGAGATGAGTGTGATGTCAGCTCCTGAGTCAGTTTTAAAATCAATAGTCTTCCCATGATTATTCAGTTTCACTCTTCATGCAGATTCTGTGTCTTCACACACGAAAGAGCCCAGAAAAAATGACTTTTGATTGTCTGCAATACAAGTCAACTCCCTGATGGCTTTGTTGTGAAAAACAGCTGCAAAACGTCCATATTTCATGCATTTATTACACTGCTCATCTCTGACTGGCCATGCATCATTTCTTAGATTATGACTTTTTCCACACCTTGTGTATGTAGACTGAAATTTGTCCTTCTTAGCCTGATAGTTATTTCTCCTTGCCTCAGGGGTCTTATGGTAGCGACTTTTAGCACTCATGCTGCATCTGTTTACAGCTTCTAAGCTAGTGTCTTGGTTTTTTTTTTTTTATGTCTGACAAGGATTAAAACTCTTTTTAACTGGAGCTGCTGTGAAAGGCTTCTCTGTTAATTTAATAACCAGCCTGTCTCTGATATTTTTATGTTTTGTTTTCCCAAAAAAATCACAGTTTTCAGCAATGTATATAGAGCTCATCTGAAACATTTTCCCTTTGTTGTTTAATTCTCTGGGGAAACCCACATTTCATAACCTACATTTCTCTGAGGCATAAAGTATGCATCAAACATAGTCACAAAAAGTTGATTATGAAAGGGTTATGACTGTCTTACTCATAGACTTCAAAGTCAGAAGGGACCATCGTGGTCATCTAGTCCTACCTCCTGCACATTGCAGGCCACAGAACCTCATCCTCCCATTCCTGAAATAGACTCCTAATCTCTGACTGAATTACTGACATCCTCAAATCATGGTTTTTAAGACTTCAAGTTACAGAGAATTCACCATTTGCACAAGTTTAAACCTGCAAGTGGCCTGTGTCCCATGCTGCAGAAGAAGGCAAAAAAACAAACAAACAAACAGGGTCTCTGCAATCGGTTCCCAACCCCATATATGGTGATCAGTTAGACTCTGAGCATGTGGGCAAGACCCACTGGGCAGATACCTGGGAAAGAATTATCTGTAGCAATTCAGAATCCTCCACATCTAGTGCCCTGTATCCAGCAGCTGAGGATTTTTGTCTTCAGTAAAGTCAAAGGATTTAAAGATACACTCTGCGTCCTTCCACATCACATAAATAAAAAAAAAAAACACCCTATCTCCAGTTTCTTTGTAGAGTTTGTTTGAAATTTGAAATTTTTCAAAATATGGCTTCAGTCTGTCCATTGTGAAGGCATGTCAAAGCTGAAGTTCTCTGGGGCATTGAAGAGTTGTATGTTGATGAGATCCTGCAATCTTTGTTCCTGTCTTCCTTCTGTTTGCAACCTTTGTAGTTTTCCTTCTGTTTCTGTTCTTAGTCTACTCCTGATACCATGTCATGTACTGCTATGCTAGATCACATGCAATTGAGACTGACAGTTGAATAGCTATCAAAATCTATAGGTTGTTCCTCAGAATGAACAATCAGCAGAGCAAGCTCTACAAATGGCAGATGCAGAATAAGATGACAACGACAACTGAAGAACTCCAGATCAATCACAGCCAGTCATTGCAATTAATGGAAAGCCAGATAACCAAGTTATTATGCATTTGGGTCATGTAATTAGAAAAGTAGTACAATTCAGAGACACTTAACAGATGTATCTGTACTGAACTTCAAAGATAGCATGATGGTGTGTGTATATTTTGTAAATGGTAGGAATGTAACACTTAGTGGGCAATATAATTGAATGCTAAGCTGTATTATACTGTTCAGCAACTGAGTGGAGATATGTGCAAAATACCTCATTTAAAGCTAACCTTAGCCATACCCAGCAGAGCATTAAAGGATCTTATCATGAACATGTCTGGTGTGTAGAAACTCTTTAGTCAGTACATATCTGGTACAGAAGTACATTACACAGAGTGAGTAAATTAGCACACCGGAGGTGTATGGGTAAATACATTCCTCAGCCTGTGGCATGTCCCTGTACCCATGTCAGTGTGCAGTGGGGATGGGAGCAAGGGGAACATACCAGGTCTTGAGTTTCAATAGTCTTCCACCTCCATTCCTACAATACAATGAACCCTTTTCTACCTGACCCTTACCCAATCTGTAAAAGGTCTCTGTCCCTCCCCCCATTTTCACCCATAGTAGCGGGCTGTGCTGACCACATCAGAACAGTTTTTTGTTGCACTCTTGATCAGTACAAGTGAACATGGACCCTGCTCTGAGAGGAGCCAACTGAACACACTTTTCTTGATGACTTCTTCCAGAGCAACAAGTACATTTACCTGTACAGAGAAATTTCACAAAGGCTGAAACAGACAGGCATTGAGCAGACTCTGGCCTAGTGCCAGGAATGCAACAAGTTTCTGAGGCTCCTGTGCTGGAGGGCAAAAGATTCCAACGGTCAATCTGGGAGGGCTCATTGTATGTGCCCCTTCTACAACAAGCTTGACTTGGTACTGCCAGTGGTCTTCCAGTACAGAGCTTGAAGAGGCTAACAATCCCTTCCTCAGCTCTGTCAGTCTTGTCACCTGATAGGATGCCAATTAGGGCCAGGACAAGAGGGGCAGCAGGGACTGTGAAGGATACCTTAGAACACCTGGAAAATTAGGAGAATGGCATTTTGCACTTTTACCCAGAGAAGGCGGTTGAGAAGCCTCCCCAACAAGTCTGAGGTGGACCCCGAGCTGCAGCAGGAACCAGAAACTGAGTCTGGTCCCCACCCCCCACCAAAAGCTCCTCTTGCTCTGGTGCTACATTCCTGATTTTAAGCCCAGCCTCCACTCCACCCTAAAATGGTCCCAGAGCAATACACAGCTATAAATCCATTATTTTATTGATTTCCCATGAAATTTCCCACTATTATGCATTTGGCAGAAGCTCTAAAAACCAGGTTATTAAGGAACAATAATTGTTATCCTGTATCTGTGCAATTCCCATCCCCACTCTAAACCATGCTGAGCTGCTCCTGTGATAAGGAGACAGTAAGAGCTGGGGGGTGGAGGACCTGGGGTAGAAACGCTGAAACTGTAAACTTTCACGGAACTAAAGGCAGCTGGTACTCACGTTAGACAACCAGTTATAAGTTTGCTACAACTGTCCCATCTAAACCAGCCCCTTAGTTACCCTAGTCTGTGGAGCCCCAGGATTATGGCAGCCTGATTGCTGGCTGAGAATTGCACAGATACAGGATAACAATTATTGTTCCTTAATAACCTGGTTTTTAGAGCTTCTGCCAAATGCATAATAGTGGGAAATTTCATGGGAAATCAATAAAATAATGGATTTATAGCTGTGTATTGCTCTGGGACCATTTTAGGGTGGAGTGGAGGCTGGGCTTAAAATCAGGAATGTAGCACCAGAGCAAGAGGAGCTTTTGGTGGGGGGTGGGGACCAGACTCAGTTTCTGGTTCCTGCTGCAGCTCGGGGTCCACCTCAGACTTGTTGGGGAGGCTTCTCAACCGCCTTCTCTGGGTAAAAGTGCAAAATGCCATTCTCCTAATTTTCCAGGTGTTCTAAGGTATCCTTCACAGTCCCTGCTGCCCCTCTTGTCCTGGCCCTAATTGGCATCCTATCAGGTGACAAGACTGACAGAGCTGAGGAAGGGATTGTTAGCCTCTTCAAGCTCTGTACTGGAAGACCACTGGCAGTACCAAGTCAAGCTTGTTGTAGAAGGGGCACATACAATGAGCCCTCCCAGATTGACCGTTGGAATCTTTTGCCCTCCAGCACAGGAGCCTCAGAAACTTGTTGCATTCCTGGCACTAGGCCAGAGTCTGCTCAATGCCTGTCTGTTTCAGCCTTTGTGAAATTTCTCTGTACAGGTAAATGTACTTGTTGCTCTGGAAGAAGTCATCAAGAAAAGTGTGTTCAGTTGGCTCCTCTCAGAGCAGGGTCCATGTTCACTTGTACTGATCAAGAGTGCAACAAAAAACTGTTCTGATGTGGTCAGCACAGCCCGCTACTATGGGTGAAAATGGGGGGAGGGACAGAGACCTTTTACAGATTGGGTAAGGGTCAGGTAGAAAAGGGTTCATTGTATTGTAGGAATGGAGGTGGAAGACTATTGAAACTCAAGACCTGGTATGTTCCCCTTGCTCCCATCCCCACTGCACACTGACATGGGTACAGGGACATGCCACAGGCTGAGGAATGTATTTACCCATACACCTCCGGTGTGCTAATTTACTCACTCTGTGTAATGTACTTCTGTACCAGATATGTACTGACTAAAGAGTTTCTACACACCAGACATGTTCATGATAAGATCCTTTAATGCTCTGCTGGGTATGGCTAAGGTTAGCTTTAAATGAGGTATTTTGCACATATCTCCACTCAGTTGCTGAACAGTATAATACAGCTTAGCATTCAATTATATTGCCCACTAAGTGTTACATTCCTACCATTTACAAAATATACACACACCATCATGCTATCTTTGAAGTTCAGTACAGATACATCTGTTAAGTGTCTCTGAATTGTACTACTTTTCTAATTACATGACCCAAATGCATAATAACTTGGTTATCTGGCTTTCCATTAATTGCAATGACTGGCTGTGATTGATCTGGAGTTCTTCAGTTGTCGTTGTCATCTTATTCTGCATCTGCCATTTGTAGAGCTTGCTCTGCTGATTGTTCATTCTGAGGAACAACCTATAGATTTTGATAGCTATTCAACTGTCAGTCTCAATTGCATGTGATCTAGCATAGCAGTACATGACATGGTATCAGGAGTAGACTAAGAACAGAAACAGAAGGAAAACTACAAAGGTTGCAAACAGAAGGAAGACAGGAACAAAGATTGCAGGATCTCATCAACATACAACTCTTCAATGCCCCAGAGAACTTCAGCTTTGACATGCCTTCACAATGGACAGACTGAAGCCATATTTTGAAAAATTTCAAATTTCAAACAAACTCTACAAAGAAACTGGAGATAGGGTGTTTTTTTTTTTTATTTATGTGATGTGGAAGGACGCAGAGTGTATCTTTAAATCCTTTGACTTTACTGAAGACAAAAATCCTCAGCTGCTGGATACAGGGCACTAGATGTGGAGGATTCTGAATTGCTACAGATAATTCTTTCCCAGGTATCTGCCCAGTGGGTCTTGCCCACATGCTCAGAGTCTAACTGATCACCATATATGGGGTTGGGAACCGATTGCAGAGACCCTGTTTGTTTGTTTGTTTTTTTGCCTTCTTCTGCAGCATGGGACACAGGCCACTTGCAGGTTTAAACTTGTGCAAATGGTGAATTCTCTGTAACTTGAAGTCTTAAAAACCATGATTTGAGGATGTCAGTAATTCAGTCAGAGATTAGGAGTCTATTTCAGGAATGGGAGGATGAGGTTCTGTGGCCTGCAATGTGCAGGAGGTAGGACTAGATGACCACGATGGTCCCTTCTGACTTTGAAGTCTATGAGTAAGACAGTCATAACCCTTTCATAATCAACTTTTTGTGACTATGTTTGATGCATACTTTATGCCTCAGAGAAATGTAGGTTATGAAATGTGGGTTTCCCCAGAGAATTAAACAACAAAGGGAAAATGTTTCAGATGAGCTCTATATACATTGCTGAAAACTGTGATTTTTTTGGGAAAACAAAACATAAAAATATCAGAGACAGGCTGGTTATTAAATTAACAGAGAAGCCTTTCACAGCAGCTCCAGTTAAAAAGAGTTTTAATCCTTGTCAGACATAAAAAAAAAAAAACCAAGACACTAGCTTAGAAGCTGTAAACAGATGCAGCATGAGTGCTAAAAGTCGCTACCATAAGACCCCTGAGGCAAGGAGAAATAACTATCAGGCTAAGAAGGACAAATTTCAGTCTACATACACAAGGTGTGGAAAAAGTCATAATCTAAGAAATGATGCATGGCCAGTCAGAGATGAGCAGTGTAATAAATGCATGAAATATGGACGTTTTGCAGCTGTTTTTCACAACAAAGCCATCAGGGAGTTGACTTGTATTGCAGACAATCAAAAGTCATTTTTTCTGGGCTCTTTCGTGTGTGAAGACACAGAATCTGCATGAAGAGTGAAACTGAATAATCATGGGAAGACTATTGATTTTAAAACTGACTCAGGAGCTGACATCACACTCATCTCAGAGGGACTTACAATCTCCTTCAATCACACCCAAGGCTGAAGTCACCTGACCCAACTCTGATAAGCCATGGAGGTACTCTGAACTGCATGGGCCAGTTCATCACAAAAACAACTTACACTCTGAATACACAATGTTTTGTCTTTGTATGCGATCAAAGGACCATAGATCAAGAGCCTTCTCAGCGACGGTGTGGCAGCCAAGATGGGCCTAGTGAAAAAGGTGGAAGAACTCAATGGACTATTGCTGATATTGTACTTCTGAAAGGTGACAAACATCTTAAGAGGCAATGCTAAACCATATAGTGTACATACTCCTTCCAAAAGCAACAGAGGGTCCTGTGGCACCTTTAAGACTAACAGAAGTATTGGGAGCATAAGC
>NW_020712082.1:0-1104 GCF_002925995.2 Terrapene triunguis | reverse complement strand
TTAGTTAACTACATCTCCCTCCCCTTACCCAAATTCCTCCACTCCCCCACTTTTTGTACATAGCTATTCTTCAAGGTAGCACCCAGTTTCAAAGGCAGAAGGGCCAAAATACTGAAAGAAAAACTGTTCTCATGTGAAGTCCTGCCCAATGTTGTAGGCCTAGGAGGTTTGCCTAAGCATTCAACTTCAGGGTGGGAATCTGAAGCAAAGCTGAACTTTTTGAGACATGCATATCGTTAGTCAGTACAATGATGAATGTCCAGTCAAAGGCAGAGGGTCTGCTTCTGATCATAAGAGTAATTCAGAAGTAACTCCAGCGAAGTGAATAGGCTTGCACTGAGGTAACTTCACACTGACTAGGTTCATTATCTGTTCTAGGGCACACATGTTTTATCAGACAATGGAGTAAGAAATGCTGTTTTCGAAAGAGAGTGCAATGAGTTCTTGTTATATTTACCAAGTTAGTTAAAGATTTAAAATTAGATTTACTGTAACCAACTAGTAAAAGAACTTAATATTTTTATTAGCATTTTAGTTATAAATGCAATAACCATTAACAAGCAAAACATTCACATATTCTTTTGAATGGCTATGAAAAGGCTTTTAGCTTTTGCTGGATAATGAGCACCTCAGTTAAATGACTAAAATGCTGCTTTAAATGAAAGAGCTTTTCCAACAAGCTTGTTGAAAATATAATCTGTGAAATGCTTTGGTCATAAAAATCCTTAACATGCATATTAAATTAAAGAATTATACTCAGGCTATTCAGACCAATGGAAACCCAGTCAAATGTATTAGTCTTATTCTCCCTCCACTCCAGTTGCTACAAATATTCTTAGAACACCACCATTAAATTGTACTACTTGATACATGCATTCCATTCACCAATATTCTTTTTTGTTTGTGTTCCAGGATGTGATCTAAAATATGGCTTGGTCGCAAGTTTCACTTTTCCCATTTTTGAAAATAAAGCAGATATTGAACTAAATACAAAATAGATATATGAAAGACTGTAACATGCACAGACAGACTCAATATGTAAGAAGATAGAAATGCCAAGTAGATAATTCTTAGCAAATGCACCTTCATATAGTCTTCATATAG
>NW_020712081.1:0-1369 GCF_002925995.2 Terrapene triunguis | reverse complement strand
GTCTTAATTGTAGTATTAGTGAGGTGGAGAGCTTCCCACCAAAAACTTGCCTGAAATACTGACTCATTTCACAAAGGCCACTGTACAGACATTGGACCATAGCCTTTTTTAAAAAAATCACTACCTGCCTTTGTTCAGTTTGAAACAGTGCTCTGTATCCCTCTCTCAACATCTTGAGATATCCAGTCTTCTCAGATTAATTATTTTAGTGTGCAAGGCTTCTGGGCATTATTGAAATGGTAGTTTGAGTAACTCTGTTAAGCGTCTATATGAAGACTATATGAAGGTGCATTTGCTAAGAATTATCTACTTGGCATTTCTATCTTCTTACATATTGAGTCTGTCTGTGCATGTTACAGTCTTTCATATATCTATTTTGTATTTAGTTCAATATCTGTGTTCCAGGATGTGATCTAAAATATGGCTTGGTCGCAAGTTTCACTTTTCCCATTTTTGAAAATAAAGCAAACAAAAAAGAATATTGGTGAATGGAATGCATGTATCAAGTAGTACAATTTAATGGTGGTGTTCTAAGAATATTTGTAGCAACTGGAGTGGAGGGAGAATAAGACTAATACATTTGACTGGGTTTCCATTGGTCTGAATAGCCTGAGTATAATTCTTTAATTTAATATGCATGTTAAGGATTTTTATGACCAAAGCATTTCACAGATTATATTTTCAACAAGCTTGTTGGAAAAGCTCTTTCATTTAAAGCAGCATTTTAGTCATTTAACTGAGGTGCTCATTATCCAGCAAAAGCTAAAAGCCTTTTCATAGCCATTCAAAAGAATATGTGAATGTTTTGCTTGTTAATGGTTATTGCATTTATAACTAAAATGCTAATAAAAATATTAAGTTCTTTTACTAGTTGGTTACAGTAAATCTAATTTTAAATCTTTAACTAACTTGGTAAATATAACAAGAACTCATTGCACTCTCTTTCGAAAACAGCATTTCTTACTCCATTGTCTGATAAAACATGTGTGCCCTAGAACAGATAATGGACCTAGTCAGTGTGAAGTTACCTCAGTGCAAGCCTATTCACTTCGCTGGAGTTACTTCTGAATTACTCTTATGATCAGAAGCAGACCCTCTGCCTTTGACTGGACATTCATCATTGTACTGACTAACGATATGCATGTCTCAAAAAGTTCAGCTTTGCTTCAGATTCCCACCCTGAAGTTGAATGCTTAGGCAAACCTCCTAGGCCTACAACATTGGGCAGGACTTCACATGAGAATAGTTTTTCTTTCAGTATTTTGGCCCTTCTGCCTTTGAAACTGGGTGCTACCTTGAAGAATAGCTATGTACAAAAAGTGGGGGAGTGGAGGAATTTGGGTAAGGGGAGGGAGATGTAGTTAACTAA
>NW_020712080.1:0-2116 GCF_002925995.2 Terrapene triunguis | reverse complement strand
GCTTCAGTAAGTTTTTCTCAGACTGGACACCTTCCAGGCCTGGGCACAATTCTTTCCCCTGGTACAGCTTTTGTTCCAGCTTAGGTGTTAGCTAGGGGTTTCTCCATGATGGCTCCTCTCTCTCTCTGTTCTCTTCCACCCCTTTATATATCTTTTGCATAAGGCGGGAACTCTTTGTCCCTCTGGGTTTTCACCCCCCCCCTCACTGGAAAAGCACCAGGTTAAAGATGGATTTCAGTTCAGGTGACATGATCACATGTCACTGCAAGACTTCATTACTCACTTGCCAGCACACACATATACAGGAAGACTCACAGGTAAACACAGTCATCTGCAGACAATGGTCCTTGTTAATGGGAGTCATCAAGATTCCAAACCATCATTAATGGCCCACACTTTACATAATTACAATAGGCCCTCAGAGTTATGTTTTATATTTCTAGTTTTAGATACAAGAGTGGTACATTTATACAAATCAGATGATCATACTCGGTAGATTATAAGCTTTGTAATGATACCTTACAAGAGACCTTTTGCACGAAGCATATCCCATTTGCATTATAGTCACTTATCAGATTTTTATAAAACTATCCCAGTTACATTATATTCACTTATTATCATGTTTTTATGAAACCATATAGACTGCACAACGTCACACCCTCCTCCTGAACTTACTGCCAGAGACTTGGACACTGACCATGGCGGAGGCAGTATACCTAAAATTCGTTTTTGGGCTCCCCTCTGGGGCAGACACTCCTGTGTCCCCCAAAAGGGAAAGAGACCCTGATCCAGCTGTAGGCTCACAGCTCCAAGCTATGAGAGACCTTTCGCTGGCCAGCAAAATCCCCTCCCTTTCACTCAGGTTGGGTTTGCTTCCAGCTAGAGTCCTTGGGGTTTGTTCCCACCGCAGCAGTCACCAGGACCCCAACTTCCAGCTCCAGGATACATGTCTCTGTGCACCTCTTCCACTCCATTACAGCCAGGTCATGCTTCTGGGTCTTACTTGCTTTGTCTCTTAAGTCCAGGCTGGTGGGCAGCCTTTTCCTTTCCCAGGCAGATTGTACATCAATTTCCATTTGTCTCCCCTTGAGACCATCGCTTGATGAGCTGGGATACCACAGAGAACACCCTCCTGCCAGAACAGGCACCCCTCCACTCCTGTCTTGCTAGGTTAGACACTTCAGTCAGCTTCAGCACAGACAGAGGTTGGGCCACACCCATCTGCAGTTCACTGAAACTGAGATGCACTCAGTTCAGGGGCTTCTTAAGTTAACAGAGACATTCCCAGTGCCCATTGTTCAGTCTTTCTGGGCAATTTGCATCTTGTGTAGTTTTAGCTTCTTTTGATCTTCATTCTTACTTATTTTGCTTCCTTTTCTGTCCCTACTTCCCTTTCCCGAAATAAGCAAACAGAAAATAACAAACCAGTAACCACTTTGTCTGTTCTCCAGCCACCACACTTAAAACTCACTTAAAATCACTACCAGTATCTCAAAGCAATCAGCTGTGCACAGATCCTGCTCGACTACGCCACTGTGACGGGTTGGATCACAGAAACCCCCTTGGGAGCTGCCACCCGATGTGCCAAGACTACCCCTGCTTCTGTTTTCCCTGCCAGCTCAGGACTCCAGCACCCCGTCTTGCTGAGTCAGACACTCCTGTCTGGCTCTAACACAGACCAAGGGTCTGAATCACTTGTCCCAAAGCTGCAAGGTTACCCAAAAACAGCTCACAGGAGTGTGCTTGTCTTTAGCACTCAGATGCCCAACTCCCAATGGGGTCTAAACCCAGATAAATCCGTTTTACCCTGCATAAAGCTTATGCAGGGCAAACTCATAAATTGTTCGCCCTCTATAACACTGATAGAGAGATATGCACAGCTGTTTGCTCCCCCAGGTATTAATACATACTCTGAGTAAATTACTAAATAAAAAGTGATTTTATTAAATACAGACAGTAGGATTTAAGTGGTTCAAAGACAGAACAAAGTAAGTCACAAGCAAAATAAAATAAAATGCGCAAATCTATGCCTAATCAAACTAAATACAGATAATCTCACCCTCAGAGATGCTTCAGTAAGTTTTTCTCAGACTGGACACCTTCCAGGCCTGGGCAC
>NW_020712079.1:0-1504 GCF_002925995.2 Terrapene triunguis | reverse complement strand
AAAAAGCCAAACAGGAGGCCCATGAAAGAGAAGAAAAAGCCAAACAGAAGGCCCATGAAAGAGAAGAAAAAGCCAAACAGGAGGCCCACAAGAGAGAGATGGAACTGGAAGCAGCAAGGACTAGGCAGGATGCAGCAGACCATCCTAACAACTCCTCTCCAGGTACCACTTCCCATCCCAGGAAATTCCCCACCTACAAGGCAGGCGATGATACTGAGGCCTTCTTAGAAAATTTTGAAAGGGCCTGCCTTGGATACAACATCCCTCTAACCCAGTACATGGTAGAGCTGAGACCGCAGCTCAGTGGACCCTTAGCAGAGGTGGCGGCTGAAATGCCTAAGGAACACATGAACAGTTATGAACTTTTTAAAAACAAGGCCAGAATCAGAATGGGGCTAACACCTGAGCATGCCCGTCGGCGGTTCAGAGCCCTAAGGTGGAAACCAGATGTGTCATTTACCCGGCATGCCTACCACATTCAAAAAAATTGGGATGCCTGGATATCAGGAGCAAATGTTAAATCTACGGAAGAGTTGCCCTTCCTATTGCAAATGGAGCAGTTTTTAGAGGGTGTTCCTGAGGAAATAGAAAGGTACATCCTAGATGGGAAGCCCAAAACTGTAACCGAGGCGGGGGAGATTGGAGCCAAATGGGTGGAGGTGACAGAAAAGAAAAAAGCTAGTAGCAGTTGGAGCGAATATCAGAAGGGGCAAGCCGAAACAAAACCTTACCACCGGGGACAACCCAAGGCCCCACCCACATCCCAAGGGAAACCCCAGACGCCTTCTCACCCCACCACACCAGTCTCCATCAACCAACATCGCCCCGGTGATACCTTAGCAGGGCGATGTTTTAAATGTAATGAACTGGGGCATATAAAGGCTCACTGCCCCAAGAACCCCAACCGATTACAGTTCATTACACCCCAGTCACACCAAAGATCCCCAGACCCAGATGCCTCTCTCATACCCTCGGAGCGAAGGGAAACCTTGAGAGTGGGCGGAAAGAAGGTTATCGCTTGGAGGGATACTGGGGCACAAGTGTCAACTATCCACCAATCCCTAGTGGACCCCAAACTCATCAACCCGGAGGCTACAGTGACAATTCAACCCTTCGTGTCACAGTCTGTAACCTTGCCTACAGCCCAGTTGCATGTCCAGTACAAGGGCTGGGCAGGAATGTGGACTTTTGCAATCTATGACAATTATCCCATCCCCATGCTGCTGGGGGAAGACTTGGCCAACCATGTGAAGCTAGCCAAGAGGGTGGGAATAGTCACCCGCAGCCAGGCTAAGCGAGCTTCCACCCCCATCCCTGTTCCTGAGCCGTCCACCAGGGCCCCGTCGGTGTTACCGGAGACCCAAACACAGGTGGTGGAACCGGATCCCCTGCCAACGACTGCAACAGCCGTAGTGGATCCAATCCCAGAGACCCAGCCAAAGCCAGTCCCGGAACCGGAACTGGCAACGCAACCAGCACCAGAACCATTGCCGGCACGGAGTCC
>NW_020712078.1:0-1022 GCF_002925995.2 Terrapene triunguis | reverse complement strand
AAAAATTGGGATGCCTGGATATCAGGAGCAAATGTTAAATCTACGGAAGAGTTGCCCTTCCTATTGCAAATGGAGCAGTTTTTAGAGGGTGTTCCTGAGGAAATAGAAAGGTACATCCTAGATGGGAAGCCCAAAACTGTAACCGAGGCGGGGGAGATTGGAGCCAAATGGGTGGAGGTGACAGAAAAGAAAAAAGCTAGTAGCAGTTGGAGCGAATATCAGAAGGGGCAAGCCGAAACAAAACCTTACCACCGGGGACAACCCAAGGCCCCACCCACATCCCAAGGGAAACCCCAGACGCCTTCTCACCCCACCCCACCAGTCTCCACCAACCAACATCGCCCCGGTGATACCTTAGCAGGGCGATGTTTTAAATGTAATGAACTGGGGCATATAAAGGCTCACTGCCCCAAGAACCCTAACCGATTACAGTTCATTACACCCCAATCACACCAAAGATCCCCAGACCCAGATGCCTCTCTCATACCCTCGGAGCGAAGGGAAACCTTGAGAGTGGGCGGAAAGAAGGTTATCGCTTGGAGGGATACTGGGGCACAAGTGTCAACTATCCACCAATCCCTAGTGGACCCCAAACTCATCAACCCGGAGGCTACAGTGACAATTCAACCCTTCGTGTCACAGTCTGTAACCTTGCCTACAGCCCAGTTGCATGTCCAGTACAAGGGCTGGGCAGGAATGTGGACTTTTGCAGTCTATGACAATTATCCCATCCCCATGCTGCTGGGGGAAGACTTGGCCAACCATGTGAAGCTAGCCAAGAGGGTGGGAATAGTCACCCGCAGCCAGGCTAAGCAAGCTTCCACCCCCATCCCTGTTCCTGAGCCGTCCACCAGGGCCCCGTCGGTGTTACCGGAGACCCAAACACAGGTGGTGGAACCGGATCCCCTGCCAACGACTGCAACAGCCGTAGTGGATCCAATCCCAGAGACCCAGCCAAAGCCAGTCCCGGAACCAGAACTGGCAACGCAACCAGCACCAGAACCATTGCCGGCACGGAGTCC
>NW_020712077.1:0-3997 GCF_002925995.2 Terrapene triunguis | reverse complement strand
GAACTGGCAACGCAACCAGCACCAGAACCATTGCCGGCACGGAGTCCAGCGCTTGCAAACCCGTCTACAACTCCAATGCCAGAGGGCACCAGCGAGCCTGAACTGGCGGAAGCAGCAGATAACCCTACCCAAGAGGCTCAGCCAGAGCCTGAGATACCACATAGTGCACCAGCGGACAGCGGTTCACGGTCAGTGGAAACAGCCCCAGCACCTGCATCGCTTCCAGAGGGACCAAGCCCCAGTCCACAGTCCAAGGAGGAACTGATGTCTCCAGCATCAAGGGAACAGTTCCAGGCCGAGCAGGAAGCAGATGACAGCCTCCAGAAAGCTTGGGCGGCGGCGCGGAGCACCCCACCGCCTCTCAGCTCTTCTAACCGATCCCGGTTTGTTGTAGAAAAAGGACTTTTATACAAGGAGACTCTTTCTGGTGGGCACCAGGAAGACTGGCATCCTCAAAGACAGTTGGTAGTTCCCACTAAGTATCGGGTAAAGCTCTTGAGCTTAGCCCATGATCATCCCAGTGGCCATTCTGGGGTGAACAGAACCAAAGACCGGTTGGGGAAGTCCTTCCACTGGGAGGGAATGGGCAAGGACGTTGCTAATTATGTCCGGTCTTGTGAGGTGTGCCAACGAGTGGGAAAGCCCCAAGACCAGGTTAAAGCCCCTCTCCAGCCACTACCCATAATTGAGGTCCCATTTCAGCGAGTAGCTGTGGATATTCTGGGTCCTTTCCCAAAGAAGACACCCAGAGGAAAGCAGTACGTACTGACTTTCATGGATTTTGCTACCCGATGGCCGGAAGCTGTACCCTTAAGCAACACCAGGGCTAAAAGTGTGTGTCAGGCATTAGCAGACATTTTTGCCAGGGTAGGGTGGCCCTCCGACATCCTTACAGATTCGGGAACTAATTTCCTGGCAGGGAACATGAAAAACCTGTGGGAAGCTCATGGGGTGAATCACTTGGTTGCCACCCCTCATCACCATCAAACCAATGGTCTGGTGGAGAGGTTTAATGGAACTTTGGGGGCCATGATACGTAAATTCATAAATGAACACTCCAATGATTGGGACCTAGTGTTGCAGCAGTTGCTTTTTGCCTACAGGGCTGTACCACATCCCAGTTTAGGGTTTTCACCATTTGAACTTGTGTATGGCCGCGAGGTTAAGGGGCCATTACAGTTGGTGAAGCAGCAATGGGAGGGGTTTACGCCTTCTCCAGGAACTAACATTCTAGACTTTGTAAGCAACCTACAAAACACCCTCCGACACTCTTTAGCCCTTGCTAAAGAAAACCTAAAGGATGCTCAGGAAGAGCAAAAGGCCTGGTATGATAAACATTCCAGAGAACGGTCCTTCAAAGTAGGAGACCAAGTCATGGTCTTAAAGGCGCTCCAGGCCCATAAAATGGAAGCGTCGTGGGAAGGACCATTCACGGTCCAGGAGCGCCTAGGAGCTGTTAACTATCTCATAGCCTCCCCCACCTCCAACATAAAGCCTAAGGTATACCATGTTAATTCTCTTAAGCCCTTTTATTCCAGAGGATTAAACGTTTGCCAGTTTACAGCCCAGGAAACAGATGACGCGGAGTGGCCTGCAGGTGTCTACTACGAAGGAACAAGGAATGGTGGCGTGGAAGAGGTGAACCTCTCCACGACCCTGGGACGTCTGCAGCGACAGCAGATCAAGGAGCTGTGCACAAGCTTTGCACCGATTTTCTCAGCCACTCCAGGACGGACCGAACGGGCATACCACTCCATTGACACAGGTAATGCTCACCCAATTAGAACCCCATCCTACCGGGAGTCACCTCATGCCCAAGCTGCTATACAAAGGGAGATCCAGGACATGCTACAGATGGGTATAATCCGCCCCTCTAACAGTGCATGGGCATCTCCAGTGGTTCTAGTTCCCAAACCAGATGGGGAAATACGCTTTTGCG
This sequence comes from Terrapene triunguis, assembly GCF_002925995.2. Taxonomy (NCBI): domain Eukaryota; kingdom Metazoa; phylum Chordata; order Testudines; family Emydidae; genus Terrapene; species Terrapene triunguis. The sequence continues at coordinate 2,058 of NW_020712077.1, read as the reverse complement.
TGGACTACCGTAAGCTAAATGCTGTAACTCGTCCTGACAACTATCCAATGCCACGCACAGATGAGCTATTGGAAAAATTGGGACATGCCCAATTCATCTCTACTTTAGACTTAACCAAAGGGTACTGGCAAGTACCACTAGATGAACCCGCTAAGGAAAAGTCAGCCTTCGTCACCCAGGCAGGGGTGTACGAATTCAATGTACTCCCTTTCGGGTTGCGAAATGCACCCGCCACCTTCCAAAGACTTGTAGATGGTCTCCTAGCGGGATTGGGAGAATCTGCAGTTGCCTACCTCGATGATGTGGCCATTTTTTCTGATTCATGGACAGAGCACCTGGAGCACCTGGGAAAAGTCTTCGAGCGCATCCGACAGGCAGGACTAACTGTTAAGGCTAAAAAGTGTCAAATAGGCCAAAACAGGGTGACTTACTTGGGGCACCAGGTGGGTCAAGGAACTATAAATCCCCTACAGGCCAAAGTGGATGCTATCCAAAAGTGGCCGGTTCCAAAGTCAAAGAAACAGGTCCAATCCTTCTTAGGCTTGGCCGGATATTATGGGCGATTTGTACCACACTACAGCCAAATCGCCGCCCCGCTGACAGACCTAACCAGAAAGAAACAGCCAAATGCAGTTCAGTGGACTGATGAGTGTCAAAAGGCCTTTAACCAGCTTAAGGCAACACTCATGTCTGACCCTGTGCTAAGGGCCCCAGACTTTGACAAACCGTTCCTAGTAACCACAGATGCTTCCGAGAGAGGCGTGGGAGCAGTTTTAATGCAGGAAGGACCGGATCAAGAATTCCATCCTGTCGTGTTTCTCAGCAAAAAACTGTCTGAGAGGGAAAGCCACTGGTCAATCAGCGAAAAGGAATGCTACGCCATTGTGTACGCGCTGGAAAAGCTACGCCCATATGTTTGGGGACGGCGTTTCCAACTACAAACAGACCATGCTGCGCTACAGTGGCTTCATACCGCCAAGGGAAATAACAAAAAACTTCTTCGGTGGAGTTTAGCTCTCCAAGATTTTGATTTTGAAATACAACACATTTCGGGAGCTTCTAACAAAGTGGCTGATGCACTCTCCCGGGAAAGTTTCCCAGAGTTAACTGGTTAACAATTGTTCTTGGAATGAAACATTGTTAGTTTTTATATAATCAGTAGTATGTCTTATTAACTCTGTTTTCTCCTAGAACTCCAGGAAGAAATCACAGCCAGTGTGGAACCGAACGTCCAACACTATCTGTGATTTGGGGGGCGTGTCATAACTATGAAGGGAAGGGTAACAGCTCTCTGTGTACAGAGACTCCAAATCCTTTTACCTGTAAAGGGTTAAGAAGCTCGGGTAACCTGGCTGACACCTGACCCAAGGACCAATAAGGAGACAAGATACTTTCAAATCTTGGGGGGGGAAAGGTTTGTGTGTGTGCTCTTTGTTTTAACGAGTGGTTCGCTCTTGGGACTGAGAGGGACCAGACATCAATCCAGGTTCTCCCCATCTTTCTAAACAAGTCTCTCCTATTTTAAACTAGTAAGTAAAAAGACAGCAAGGCGTCTTAGATTTACTTTGTTTTCTCAACTTGTAAATGTACCTTTTTACCAGAGTGTGTATCTTTGTTTGCTGTACTTTGAACCTAAGACAGAGGGGGGTCCTCTGAGCTCTTTAAGTTTGATTACCCTGTAAAGTATTCTCCATACTGATTTTACAGAGATAATTTTTACCTTTTTCTTTAATTAAAAGCCTTCTTTTTTAAGAACCAGATTGATTTCTCCTTGTTTTAAGATCCAAGGGGGTTTGGATCTGTATTCACCAGGAGTTGGTGAAAGGAGGGTGGAAGGAAGGAGGGGGGATGGTTAACTTCTCCTTGTTTTAAGATCCAAGGGGGTTTGGATCTGTGTTCACCAGGGAATTGGTGAAAGGTTTCTCAAGGCTTCCCAGGGAGGGAATTCTTGTGATGGTGGCAGCGGACCAAAGCTAAGCTGGTAGATAAGCTTAGAAGTTTTTATGCAGGCCCCTACATTTGAACCCTAAAGTTCAAAGTGGGGATCCAGCCTTGACA
>NW_020712076.1:0-2943 GCF_002925995.2 Terrapene triunguis | reverse complement strand
AAAACACCCCCACTGAATGTTAGTAAGGGGGCAATAGTCCCCTTACATTCCCCCTTGCTAAAATACTGCCACATCCACAATATTCACACCGGTACATCTGGGCCCCATAGTAACAACATATACCCACGTCATTTTATATCAACAACCCATTAGCAATTATCAAAAGAACATTTAACATATTTAACATTCCACATCTACTTCTTAATACCATACATAACAATATTCATTAAAACACTACATAGAACCAATAACATAATTATCTCTAAGTCTAACAGGAAGTACACCCTTATTAGCCCTCTGGGACCTTCTTAAGACTGGTGGTTCGTTACCCATATTTTCTATTTCCCTATCCTCAGGTAATACTGGGTCAGTTTGAAGGATCTGGCCATTCTCGTTAGGGTTTGGGTTTGCCCCACTCTGTCCCCCTCTGTATTCGGTTTCTGGGACTAGAACCATTTCCCAATTGGTTTCAGCCTCCTCGGGGTGTACTGATCTACGTCTCCTATGGTCCCTGTCTAGACTAAGAGTGCAATGTTTCAACTGGTCCCTATGTACTACTATCCCAGGACCTCCTCGTTCAGGCTGGTTAGCGTACACTGGCAGTTCGGGATTGTTGTGGGTGACCACAATGGGGGGATTTGGCTTCCATTTGTCCTGTATTTTATTACATCTCCGGCGTCTACGGCTACGAACTGGTACACAGTCACCAGATCTGATGAGAGCCCCACTGGACTTGCTATCATAAGTCCTTTTCCTACTTTGGGCTGTGTCTTTAGTTGTACTGAGAGCAACTTTCCAGGCTGTCTTCAGCCTGTCATGGTGACCTTTGACCTGGTCATCATAATTGGTCACCTCATTCTTAGAAAAGACTTCTTGATGCTTCTCTGGCAACGACCTTATGTTAGTCACATGTGCAGGAATCAGCCCTTGGCGTGCCGCTTGAACTGGAACTGGCAGTCTCCCATCACATCTTTCTTGAAGAAAGGTAACTCGTCCTCCCTTCTCCCTCGTCACCTGCAGCTCATTTCCTGGTACACAGCGGTGTTCGTCAAGGATCTTCCCTCTCCAAGGAGGAATAATGGTCTTCCGTTTTCTGCCCACTTTAACATTTCCCATATGCCTTGTGGGGCCCAGGGAAAGACTCTGCCTCTCCGCTCGAGCCAGTACTTTACTCAGCACAGCATTCTTCATAGAGTGCTCGTGACAGTTCATCCTCCTGGTTCCTTCTCCTGGTAAGAGTAGCTCCTTCAGCTCACTAATGATGTTCATCCCTAGAATCCCTGGGACTCCTTCTCCTACATGGCTCCCTTTTGAGGCTTTGTCTTTCAGGATGAAGATGCATTTTCCTGGCAGTGTCTGGCCCATATACTCTATGTCTGCTTCAAGGCACCCCACCACTGGGATTGCCAGTCCATTAACAGCTGTTAGACGTACAAACCGTGTGCTGTGCATGGTCAGGTCCTTGTCCTTCAGATATTTTTGAAAATGCGACTCAGTAATGGTGGTGACTTCTGAGCCAGTATCTAACAAACATCTGGTCTTCACCCCTGCTATACATACTTCAGCAGTTAGACAGTCTCCAAATGCTCGCTTACAGAAGTCGCTAGATATGCTGGCACTGCCCACGTTCCTCTCAACACTGTATGCAGAGGGATTTTCTACAAAGGACAGGCCTAGGAATCCTTCTGCCACTGCTTGGCCTTCTACTGTAGATGGACCACTTGCTCCTGGTGCCCCATTGGTTTCGAGTGCCTGGGACTCTGTTCTCCTTCTCAGTGGACATTCTCGGCTAGTATGTCCTGGCCTTTCACAAGTGTAACAGATGTATCTTCCCAGCTCGTCCTTCAGTGGGGCTCTTCGGGATCCCGGTGCCCTTGGATACTTTGGCATCCTAATGGGATTTTTTTCTTTCATCAACTCGGTCATTACTTTCAGTATCTCCCCCTGTTGGACCGCCAGTTTTTGGACAGCTTCACTTAAGCTTTCCAATGTTAGCTCTGTTTGGGGCAGGGCCTTTTCCCCAGCAGCTGCATTCACTAGGCCCCCACTTCGTGTATGGGGGTTAGGCTTGGCCGCCTCTGCCACAGGAACTTCCTCTTCTTCTGACCACATAATGGCAGCCTGCATGAGTTCATGGAACTTCTTACTGGGCTCTTCTTTAAACCTCCTCTTCATTTCACGTCGGAGGGAGTCGTCACGGAGCCCCAGCACCAACTGCTCTTTCAGAACCGTATCTGGGTCTGGAACTCGCTGAGGGTCTCGCCGCTCCACTCTACTCATTTTCTCCTGGAGGTCATATGCATATGCCCGGATAGTTTCACCGGGCTCCTGCTTTCTCTCAAAGAACTCCTTTAGTCGGGTTCCAATAGGTACCTTGTCCCCATACACTTCTAGGAGGAGTTCAAATACCTTTTCCACATTTTTTTTGTCCGCCCCTGCCATGAACTTTACTGTGGCCTTGGCCTGGCCCTTGAGGTGTTCCTCTATGAAGTCTACATGATCTTCTTCAGGTACTCTTAGCACACGCAGAGCTGCCTTCACAGACTTGACCCACTCCTCTACCGTAATGTCTCCTGGTCTTGTCGGGAAGCCACCAAACTCTGTGACCTTCCGCTCCCGTGGGACATAAATAGTAGGGGGTTTCTTAGCTTCTGCTGCCTGTTGGTCTATCACTGCCTTAGCCAGTGATAAGGCTTCTCTCTGTTCTGTTCTAGCTTGCTGTAATGCCTCAGCTTGGTCTGATAATCTGCGCTGAAGTTCAGCAAACTGGGCCCGTAGTTCTTCAATTCCAGCCATGGTAGGATGCTCAATCAGGCCTGGACCGTGCAACTAGAATTCAACCAGTAAACCAATGGGGTGGACCCTGTGGATAGGATCCTGTTCGTGACGCCAATTATGTAAGCGGGGGAATGGTCCCGCTATTGTGGGGAACTTTCCTGGCTT
>NW_020712075.1:0-1579 GCF_002925995.2 Terrapene triunguis | reverse complement strand
GATACAAAATTACTCAAGATAGTTAAGTCAAAAACAGACTGCAAAGAGTTACAAAGGGATCTCACAAAACTGGGTGACTTGGCAAGAAAATGGCAGAGGAAATTCAGTGTTAAATGCAAAGTAATGAACATGGCAAAATATAATCCCAACTATACATACAAAATGATGGTGCCTAAATTAGCTGTTACCCATCAAGAAAGAGGCCTTGGACTCATTTTCAGTACTCTGGAAGCACTGTTTCCAGAGTACTCCAAATGTAAGAATCCTTCTCACTGTGTCTGTACCATCCTGAACTCATTTTCCAGCTTCAGAAGACTTAAACATTATCTCCAGTCATCAATTGGACAGACGCAATTGAATAATGTAGCTGTCCTTAATATGCAGGTCGTGTGGGGGGGGTGCCCCCTTTTTAGCTGGTGCCCCCTTTGCATCCCTCCAATGTGTCGCTGTCAACTGCCTTGTCCTCATTATGGTTCTAACACAGGTGAAAAATACACCTCTTTTCCTTGTGAAGGCACAGCTTAAGGGAAGAAGCTTCTGTCTGCAGAGAAAGTGTTAGCATTTCGCAGAGTCGGAGCCGGCGGTGAAACAGCAGAGACCCCCCTTAAATCTGTGCTACCTCTTCCCATCCAACAGTGTTTCCCGCTCTGCAGACAGGTAATGCCCTTTTCTCCCTACCATTTGCTGCCATTGAAACCTTAATTTGCCTCAGTGTTTCATCAGACCTAAAGCTTCTAGCCCTTTCTTCTCTCAGGACCTTCCCACTTACCTCTGCTAAATGCAACAGGCTCATATCATGGGATGGGCAGCGATGATTTTGGATGCTTTCGCTTCTTTGCCGTACACCCCTCTTTTCAAATGGCATATCTCCTGTTAAATGCAGCCCAATGAATAAGGAACCTCATCATGAGTAGAACAGGTCTGACTCTGCAAAGAGTAATAACTCCACATTTCCAAATTCCAAGGGAATGGGGGGTAACTTTTTACTTAGCCCTTTTCTAACAACTCTAGTAAAAAGCACAGAGAACTGGAAAGGATCCGGTGACGAGAGAGCTGCAGAGTAAAGCCTGCAGCCAGCCCAGGAGAGGGAAAACGTTTCAGACTCCCCGCACAGCCCAGCTCCTGGCACGGCTCGCGGGGTCGGGGCCCAAAACCTGGCTGCCCCGTGCTGCTGGTCCAACTCAGGGCAGTCCGGCCCAGCGCGCGTCCCAGCGCAGGGGGGACCGGGACTGGGGCCGGAGGAGCAGGGAGCGTGCGGAGCCAGGCGCAGCAGCCGGGCTCCCTGGCCCACCCCCCAGGGCACTGAAGCCGGCCGGTACGGGGAGGGATCTAGGGGCGGGCTTGGCCAAACACATTCAAAAGCAGCCAGCCAACCACAGCGGGGGAAGGAGAGGCAGCGGCCTCCCCAATCCGTGGCGGCGGCGCGGCAGCTCGTTTGAGTTCAAACTCCCTATAAAAGGCTCCCGCTCTGCCTCGGCTCTGCCCCCTTTCGGTTCAGCTCCCCTCTCCCCGGGCTGGTGGCAGCGGCGGCTGCGGCTCCTCATGGCGAACCAGTCCCAGTGCCTGGAGGACGCGCCCG
>NW_020712074.1:0-1551 GCF_002925995.2 Terrapene triunguis | reverse complement strand
GATACAAAATTACTCAAGATAGTTAAGTCAAAAACAGACTGCAAAGAATTACAAAGGGATCTCACAAAACTGGGTGACTTGGCAAGAAAATGGCAGATGAAATTCAGTGTTAAATGCAAAGTAATGAACATGGCAAAATATAATCCCAACTATACATACAAAATGATGGTGCCTAAATTAGCTGTTACCCATCAAGAAAGAGACCTTGGACTCATTTTCAGTACTCTGGAAGCACTGTTTCCAGAGTACTCCAAATGTAAGAATCCTTCTCACTGTGTCTGTACCATCCTGAACTCATTTTCCAGCTTCAGAAGACTTAAACATTATCTCCAGTCATCAATGGGACAGACGCAATTGAATAATGTAGCTGTCCTTAACATGCAGGTCGTGGGGGGGGTGCCCCCTTTTTAGCTGTTGCCCCCCTTTGCATCCCTCCAATGTGTCGCTGTCAACTGCCTTGTCCTCATTATGGTTCTAACACAGGTGAAAAATACACCTCTTTTCCTTGTGAAGGCACAGCTTAAGGGAAGAAGCTTCTGTCTGCAGAGAAAGTGTTAGCATTTCGCAGAGTTGGAGCCGGCGGTGAAACAGCAGAGACCCCCCTTAAATCTGTGCTACCTCTTCCCATCCAACAGTGTTTCCCGCCCTGCAGACAGGTAATGCCCTTTTCTCCCTACCATTTGCTGCCATTGAAACCTTAATTTGCCTCAGTGTTTCATCAGACCTAAAGCTTCTAGCCCTTTCTTCTCTCAGGACCTTCCCACTTACCTCTGCTAAATGCAACAGGCTCATATCATGGGATGGACAGCGATGATTTTGGATGCTTTCGCTTCTTTGCCGTACACCCCTCTTTTCAAATGGCATATCTCCTGTTAAATGCAGCCCAATGAATAAGGAGCCTCATCATGAGTAGAACAGGTCTGACTCTGCAAAGAGTAATAACTCCACATTTCCAAATTCCAAGGGAATGGGGGGGGGACTTTTTACTTAGCCCTTTTCTAACAACTCTAGTAAAAAGCACAGAGAACTGGAAAGGATCCGGTGACGAGAGAGCTGCAGAGTAAAGCCTGCAGCCAGCCCAGGAGAGGGAAAACGTTTCAGACTCCCCGCACAGCCCAGCTCCTGGCACGGCTCGCGGGGTCGGGGCCCAAAACCTGGCTGCCCCGTGCTGCTGGCCCAACTCAGGGCAGTCCGGCTCAGCGCGCGTCCCAGCGCAGGGGGGACCGGGGCCGGAGGAGCAGGGAGCGTGCGGAGCCGGGCTCCCTCGCCCAGCCCCCGGGGCACTGAAGCCGGCCGGTACGGGGAGAGATCTGGGGGCGGGCTTGGCCAAACACATTCAAAAGCAGCCAGCCAACCACAGCGGGGGAAGGAGAGGCAGCGGCCTCCCCAATCCGTGGCGGCGGCGCGGCAGCTCGTTTGAGTTCAAACTCCCTATAAAAGGCCCCCGCTCAGCCTCGGCTCTGCCCCCTTTCGGTTCAGCTCCCCTCTCCCCGGGCTGGTGGCAGCGGCTCCTCATGGCGAACCAGTCCCAGTGCCTGGAGGACGCGCCCG